>NW_008345222.1:133770-162843 GCF_000622305.1 Nannospalax galili
TCAAAAAGTGGTCTTCCGGTAAGGAAGATAAAAAGAGTTTTTGCTAACCAAAGATATGTCTCTAATTTAGGTGTTGGTTCCTCTACTGAAGGCATGTAATCTCCTGATCAACTTAGGTGTTCTGACAGTATAATACAGATGCAGAAATCAAGACAATACATTTGTATTAAGGATCTATTCTTGCTTTTAATTGTAGAAAGAGATATTTTGGAGGAAATAAAGGGAATACAGTAAAACGTATAATAACAGAGTTTATGCAGTGAGACCCACACATGTGCTGTTTTATCAACACATCAGACAGTCTCATCTGGGCTGCAGATACTGCCCTGAAGGCAAATAGCAATGAAAAAACTTTTAGCCATGCCACAAAACAATCACCATTCCCACCTGCCATTTGTATGACACTTTCTCACAAATAAGACTTTCGTTTTGGTCAGAAATGTAATCTTTTTACCTGGGGCTGGAAGCCATAAAACAATTTATTTGTGGTTACTGAGGATTTACTTTTCTAGTAAAAATCCCAAATGCCTTCAGCAGGGATAAAGAATGTGTTTATCACCTCTTAGTATAACTGTATTTAGTAAATTTTCCTTTAGGAAAAAAAAAGTTCAAGGAATTTAAAGCTTGATTATAAAAATCAAAAGCACAAAATGGATTGTTATAAGGAATTTCTTTTGGTCAAGTTATTTCTTTGTGTATGTGTGTGCTTGAGCATGCTATGTGGTTGCAATGGTGTACATGTGGAATTCAGAGGTCAGAGAACAACTTTTGGGAGTCAGTTGTCTCCCTCCATTGTGGATTCCTGGGATCAAAACTGGGTCGGCAAGCTTGTGCAACAAGCACTTCTGCTTCCTGAGCTATCTCCCCAGGTCTAGGAATTGTTTTAATCCACCGAAAAGAAATTATTTGAACTTACATAGTAGAATTTACATAAGTAACAACTATTATTTATGTTTTTGGTAAGCTATCTGAAGCCTAGACCTATATGAAGCAAGTTATGAGTCTCTTGCTAAGAACAATCCGATTTGTTCTGATCGCTGACAACCTGGCATTGCTAGCTTGGTCAGGATGTGAGTCCCTTGGCTAAAAGACAATTTGTTGGAGAAGTCTGGAAAAGCAAGACTAATCAAGTCACATGACACCAAGAACTGACTCACTTTTTGAAGCTCAAGTCCTCTTTTAAAGGCAGCATTTTCCAAAGCCATACATAATACTTTTTTTCTTCACTATTTAAGAAAGTTAATGCTTAGAATTAGGGGGTGAAAGACTGGTATTATTTATAGATAATGCAATCAGACAAATGTGAAATGCCATGAATATTTTCATTTGGCAAAATATTAAATTATTCTAGGTGCCAGTATCTTTTTAATGACACATAATTCACATTCATAAAATGTATCCTTTCAAAGTACACGGCTCAGTTGATTTTTATGATACTCAAAATGATACCACCATTACTGTTAGTCTAACTGTGAAACACAATACTGTCATCAATTTCTTAAGAGGGCAGATGTCTACCGGCCATCCCTACCAATCCCCCCTTTCCTTAGCCTCTGGCAGCCACTAGGTAGGATATATTTTTGTGGCATAGAGCTTTCAGTAGTACGTGGCTTATACATGATTTCACTAAAATTTTCACATAAATTTAAACCATAGACTTCATAATTCATAAGTATTTTGAGATTATATTCTCTTATCATATGCTTTTTCAAACATATCTTCTTTATTCATAAAAATACTGTATGTCTGCTGAAATCTAAAATATTTCCATTTTTCTCAACTAAACTCTGATCTTACTTCAAAGTGAGAAAAATCAATACCTCAGTATTAATAGGCAGGAATCACCAAAGGCCTTAGTATCTGTGGATCATTGGTGCCCTCCTGCTGAAAATGTTACAGAATCTGATAGGCCTTTAAAGCCAAGCTATTTGTCTTTGGAGGGGAGCACACCTAATGTGGACTGGTGACACACCCATCCCTAGTTAACCAGGCTAGTTAACATTTGCTAACACTGGCCATTTTGCCAAATGAAAATATTCATGCTAACTCAAACTACTCCATAGTTTGAAAACATCATCTATGATATAATGCCAGTCCTCTCATTCTCATGAAATGAGTATGAAAGTGTTAACTTCCTTAAATAATTAACAAGAATGAAGTAACAGTGTTGTGGGTTAACTACAAAACCAGTTACCTCATGAATTACATCAATTGTTTCTCTATAGCGTTCATCTGAGCGTGTAATGTATTAACACATTATTTTTTAAGGATCTATAGTATCAGAAAGCGCAAGTGGTTCACTGAGATACAGCAAAGAAGAGCTGTAGTTACACAGGACAGGAGAATACGACTCAGACTTATCATGCTGTGATTCTCAATAGGACAGTCAATACGATGTACCACTCCATTAAGAACCAAAGTCACAAATTAACCATTGCAGCAATTCTTCATCTGTAGTGACTTTCTGGAAGTGGACCTAACTAGACTGGTGATGGATTTGCTGTCGTCATCCTCTGTCCTTTTTTTCACTTCCCTGGGAAGTAGAGGGAAATACAAAAGTAATAAAAACAGTAACACTGAGGGTGTGCTTGGGCCGTAATGATACACACACACACACACACACACACACACCCCACATATACACACATGCATACACACACACACACCCGCACGCATATACATGCACACATGCACATACACAGTTCAGCACTCAACAGTGGGGACTCTGGGCTTCTATCCCAAGTAATGTTTGATATCATGCACAAGAGCAACAGCTGTCTTCTATAGACAGATTTTAATCACATATGATGATGGAGATAACAACGGTTCATTGTTATCCCTTGAGTCCTACCTTAGACAACAAGAGTAACTATCACTCTGGGTGAGATCATTGTGACAGCACATCTTAAACATGACCTCAGATAATTCCACATTTCCTTGTCAGTACATGGTGCACCCTACGAAGAGGTAAAGCTCTGCCCCTCCCTTGGGTCAGCACTGGTCCTCAGCTGACACTGAACATGAAGGACATCATTCTCCAGTACCTCCAACAGGTGTTTGGTTTCTTTAGCCTTCTCCCTCTTGGAGTCTTGCACTGCTAGTCATGAAGTCCAGGGCTCTTCAATTGAGAGAGGTTATGAGAATGCCAAAGGGACTAAGATGTCATATGCACAGTGGCCACAAGGAGGAGCACCTTGGTGGCAGATATCAGGCTGGAGCTAAAGGTCCAACCATCTGACTGTTATATAAGAAGTTAAGCCCCTCAGTAGAGGACACTTCCAGCTGAGGTTCAGCTAGCTCTGGTAGTATTAGAAATAAGAAACAGTTGTAGTTTAGGTAGCAATGTTATTAAAGAGGAGTTCACTGAAATTACTGGGAGTCTTTCCAATAGAGTACCATTGTTCAATAGAAATGGTAAATGATCATCTTGCAACCTCAAACTTTTAGTAGATACATTAAAAAATTTACAGAGAAACAATATGAATTACTTTTATTAATGTATTAATAATATACTTTAAATTATGTAGTATAAAAATAATAAAATCATGGTGCTAGAGAAATGACTCAGCAGTTAAGAACACTGGCTGTTCCTGCAGAAGACCTGGGTTTGAATCCCAGCACCCACATGACAGCTAACAACTGTCTGGAACTCCAGTCCCCGGAGATCTGACAGGCTCTTCTGACCTCCACAGGCATTGCACGACACAGGTGCAATTACCTACATACAGGCAATACACGCATACACATGAAATAAAAATAAATACATTTAAAAAAAATATATAAAATCATTTCTGCTTCAACCAAAAATGGTTTAATACATAAAGCACATGTCAGTTTGGATTAGCCATGTTGCAAAGAAGCCTATAATTACCATAGTAGCCAACAGAATGAGAAGATTCTGCTGTATCCTAATTTGTAAACCACTGTGGATCAGAAAGAAAGTTCTCAGTATGGGGAAAGGAGAGACAGAGCGAGCACCAGAGTATCCTGAAAGCCTCAGACATCAGATAGAACCTCTAGATGAAGCCACTACAGTTGTGGAAATCTGTATGAGAAAATGGAAAATTAATACAGCTTCCAAATGCAAAGCCTTGTGTATTAATCATTTAATAAATGTTCCACCAATGCTGAGATATAGACTCTCAGTTATAAAGCTCTGAGGGAAACATAGCTATCTAGAAAAATAATTATAGGGTCACAAGAAAGTAGTTAACATGCAAATACAGTATGTTGGCAGATAAAAGGTGTTTCATGGGGATGCTGACACTGGAAGGATCGCTTGAAAGAATTGGGGTTCATCTGCAGTCATTAAGTGGGGATAATTTTGGGTACAGAAAAGCAATGTGCATAAAGGATAAAGCCTAAAAGAACTTAGTCATTGTTTGGTTATAAAGTTTGCTGTGTCTACAGATTATTATTCATTTTTCCAAAAATGGATTCAAGTAAAGAGAGGTAAGTGAAATGAAGTCACAAAGGGAAGAGCCTGGACTTCACATTATACATAGAGTACAAGATGTGGTGGTGAGCTAAAACAGAAACATTAACTGCAGATTTAATTATAAATTTTATGCTAGGGCTGGGGGATGTCTCAGCAGTAAAGAGCTTGACTAGTGCACACATAGTCTTGGGTTCTATGTCCAGTACTAAAAGAAACTGCAAAAGCAAAACCAGGTAACCAAACAAAAATATTAAGATTGAACTGACACTACATTTCAACATCTAAACCAAAGCCAAGGAAGAGAAATAACAGTGTATGATTGAACAGAAATACATAAACATTATTACATAAATTGCACTCAACACCCACTGGAGGTAAGGTGAGTCAAGACTTATGTACAATTGGGGCTGGAGAGACGGCTCAGCAGTTAAGAGCACGAGCTGCTCTTTCAGAGGACCTAAGTTCAGTTCCCAACACCCACATCGTAGCTGAACAACCATCAGTAACTCCAGTTCCAGGAGATCCAACAACCTCTTCTGGCCTCCATGGGTAGTGCACAACACAGCTGCAGGCAGACCACTCACACATATAAAATAAAAATAACTAAATACAAAAAACTAATAATAATATGCACAATTACTATGTGTCAATAAAAATGTAAAACTTCATGCTAAATCATTCAAATTTATGGACAGATTTATAGCTAATGAGCTCATCTCTAGCACTGAACTAAAACACCTGTGTTTTTTTTGTGTTTCTTTAATTTGGGGCTATTGCCCAATTAAATTCTTATTGTACCTGAATCATCAGAAAAAAAAAAAAAACTGCATGCCTAAAACTATGTACCTGTTTGTCTGTAACTAGAGATCGTTGTCCTAGTTTATGTGCATTTACTTTTTTTAATGGAGGGTACATCTTTCCTTTATTCCAATAAGGAATTAGTGATAGAATAAGCAGAAAATAAAAATCTAAAGGCAATATTTTCATTTTCTAGTAATACTTAAAGAATTGACATGCATATTCATATGAAAATATTCTAATGATGCAATTTTAATCCATACACCAAAATAATATGTTTTCTCAATACCACTACCTTAGTCTAATAATTATACAGCAAGCAATTCAGACACTGATTTCCACTGGCATAATGTTCAATTTGCTATTTTTGGTTTGCTTTTCTCTATTTACTCAGGAAAACGTCTTAATAGGTTTAATAATAACAATCTGTTATAATTAAAATTTGGTTTCAGTAAATGATTCTAAAACTGCTACATTTCTTGGCAATGTTTTACATAAACTGCAGTGATGCTGCAGATATATCTCTTTTATTTGACAGTAAAAATGTTACCAGTTTTCATTATGAAAGAGTATAATCACCACCTCTTTAAAATAGATATGTATTGTTTTTCTTGCCATGACTGACAGAAGGAAAGGACTGCGTTCTGCAGCAGACATTCTAAATGAATGTTAGGATCGAGAAATCTGAGAACAACTAAGTGAGAATTCAGTCCTGCACTGAGTTTTCTAAACACAAGGCGAAACTTTACCGAGCAAGATGGAGAACAGCTTCCACCACACTGGAGCCATCCTTGGCACTTGTTTCACAGAATAATGCCCCATAGGTCTGTAGAAAAGAAGCATACGCAGTTCAAAGATGGTTTTGATTAGATTTTCTGAAACTTTAGTTATTAAAATTTTAAAATTCAGTTTCCTATTGAGCAGAGTTAAATACTTAAATACTTAAAAATACTTAAATATTTAAATACTTAATACTTAAATAAATGCTTAATAATACTTAATACTAAATACTAAATAATACTTAATAATACTAATTAATACTTAAATACTTAATACTTAAATGCTTAAAAATACTTAAATACTTAAAAAAAAAACCTACCTGCCAGGTATGGTGGCTTATGCCTATAATCCCAGCATAGAGAGAAAGAGGAAAAAGTGTGCTTTTTGACCCAGTGGTTCAGGTTATCCTTCATACTGTCAGCTTCTGCTATCAGGATCTAGAGCCAATGAGGTACTGAAATGAACAGTTGGCTCTAGTCTATAGTCAGTGTCCAGCAGTTACCCCCATGTTCATTGCTTACATCACACTTCTGATTCTAACCATCCAGCAACTCCCATCCTTGCTCAGGTGAGATTCAAATGCTTTTATATAGCCAACCAGGCCCTGTTGATGTGAAGTTGGGTTAATCTCCAAGCTTTATCTTCAATTGTATTCCTTTGCTCATAATCTGCAGGTACCTTGGTCTTCTTGTATTTCTCCAGTGTCCCAAATAGACACTGACCCACAGGACTTTTGTACATGTTCTTCCTAATACCTAGGTCACCCCCTACCTCACTTCAACTGACTCCTACTTAGATTTTGGATTCTTTGGTAACTATTCCTTGAAGTTAAGATATTATTAATACTGAAAAGTGCTTACATACTTTATATATTTATATATAAATACTCAAGTATTCCTAAGATAAACCTCAGGGAGAAAGAGACTTGAAGTTGAAAATAAGAAAAGACTACATAATGGGGCCTCCACCTGGAAATCCTGCAAATCCACAGAAAATCTGTACAATTAACAAATTCAGGTTTCTAGTAAAAACAGTACTTGGGTTGATTCCATACAACAGGTATGAAAAGAATCACTAAAGTAAATCTTGAGCATATACAAGAGCAAGTCGTGAGATGCACGATGGAGCAAGTTTGAGAATTCAGAAGAAAGCTAACTGAGGAAGAGTCATTATTAGGTCTCCATGGGGATATGTGGAAAAGAGGTTGGCATATGACCCTAAGTGTTAAATATCAGATTATACCACACAGTGATCTGTGCAAGGGAGATGACTAATCCACAGAGTGAACTACACAAGGAGAAGAATATCTCCAAGACAGTGAACAAAACAGTGATGCTATGTGGAAGACTATGCAGCTCAGAGAACGATGTAGGGATGAGTACCTTAAACATACTGAATTACACAGCAATGAGGAGCATGTCTAACAGTGAAGTTCATAGAGGTGAGGAAAACTGTCTCCAATACAGAGAATTACAGAGGTGAGGACTACCTCCATCTCCTTGGCCTATACAGGGGTAAAGATTGTCTCCAACATAATGAACTACACATGGGTGAGGATTACTTCCAACATAGTGAATACACAGACATAAAGACTATCTCCAAAATAGTGAGCTACACACAGTGAAATCTGTGTTCTACACTGAAACTACACATAGTTGAAGACTGTTTCTAAGAAAATGAACAATAGAGAGGAGAGGACTGTCTGCAACACGGTAGAGATTCTAATACTAGACAGTATACCTGGATTCCTATACTAGAGAAAGATTCCCAGATGTATCTGTGAAGAAAGGTGGAAAATTATTTTGCCTGGTCTTTGTCAATGACAAGCACTAGGAAGGTAGTGAAGGTGTTATCTTTGTGTGATTTTCTTACACTTAAGCAGAGGCAGGAAGATCTCAAAAGACAAATTTCATATCAGATAGGGAGGAGGCTTGTCTAAGAACCTTTTAAACAAAGTTTGTCAAAAATGAAAGGCCACTCAGTTCAAGAACACTAATCTGTTGTGATAGTGCCTAATTTGGAACCATCCACACTCTTACCATGGCCAGTTTTTCTCCAAGAAACCCTGAGATACATTTTTGGCCCTCTGAAGTAGCAGTATTATGAAGATCAGCCTTGTTTCCTATCAACATGATAGGAATAGTCTTGTGGGAGGCATCCTAATGAGAAGAAACAAAAACAGTGGGCATATATCAAACACTGTATCAACTATGATTCTGTGACAATAGTAATAGCAGCTGTGGTTTCCGGTTGTCTCTGGGCACCAAATATTGTATCCATAATCATTTATAGTCATGTTTTAGTACAGCATACTGAGTGGTTATTTTCACTCTCTAAGTCTTACTGCCAATTGCAATAATTAAATTGCTAATATTTAAGATGATATTTTAAAATTTCAGCATGTCTCAAAATATATTTCTTCCCCATTTGCAAGTGAGAACACTGAAATTCAGAAAAGTGAAATAAGTATATCTAAAGGTCAACATCTGGGTTCATACTGATTATACAACCCCTCAACACTACAGTGTTCCATCCTTAGGTAACAGAAAGGAGAAAAAGTGTGGAACTATCTGGCTGCATAGCATACAGTACACTGCAATAGAGTACATAGCTGAGGGGTATGGCCACAGGATTTTATTTGGCTGGAATGTCCATAGGATGTTGCAGGACAGCTTCCTCTTCAAACAACAGTCATTCTACTAACTGAATTATCCCAGGTACAAAGCACAGATCATTTTTAGCTATTAAGGTATAAAATTGGGGTTCAAAATTCCACACTCACTACTCAGATTTAGAACAAAGTAAAACGGGCAATTCCTAAAGATCAAGTCTTCTTACAGTCAACAGTCAATCATTTAAATTAATAAATTGTAAAGCCACGCCATCAGCATATGCAAATTGACATGCTGTCCCAGAAGTCCTAGTCTGTAGGGAGAAAAGGATCATAGGGTATATTACAGTTTGGTAGCCTATGAGACAAATGATGCAACAGCCAGTTGACATCACAGAAACATTAAGTTTCTGGCTTCTAGTCATGAGAAGCAGCAGCCCTTCCACAAACATGTGGAAATTAAATGGGGTGTTCATATTCAGTTTGGTATGTTCTTAATACAGGATTAAGACATGGGTCTAAAAATGGGACTATACTGGACTTACTGTCTTTGATTTAAGAGACATGAGTGTAGTTAATAAGGGGAGAAGGGAGCACAAGGTCCTCCCCTGAACTCACTGTCCAACCCACTCACATGCTCATGAACCGTATTCTTTGGTGATCTCTCCAGGATTCATTGAGAAGACATTAAGCAAAAATTTTGTAATGTTAGCTAAGAAGCTGAGTGTCTAAATGACTTCTCAAAATCTAATAAGCAAAATATGGCATCTCTTTAAGCCTTGAATTAGTAAACACTACTTTCTCCATGAGAGTATCCTGGCCCCACTAAGGAAAACTACTCACTGCCTCACCACAGGGCTCATCACTCTCCCTCCTGTCACTTCTTTAGTATTTGCCAAGTCCTGACACACTATGTCTTTGCTCTTCTTAGTCTCTGTGTCTGCCACTAGAAAACTAGGTTCCTTGAGGACAACCTCGTCACTAACAGATACGTCCCACACATCTGATTCATTGCATATCCTGGGCAAGAGCTCAAAAATTTCTTTTGAATGTATAGATATAGAGATTCTACATCTCAGTTACTCCATTCAGCTTTCTCTTCCAAAATAACTCTAAGAATTCACCTTGAATACAATTTTCTTCCTTTTCTGACCCCATGAGAAAATGATACCAATGGCTGAAAGGCTCACTTGGCATATGCACAATGCGGTGGTCACACTGCATAAGGGCATTTTCTTCGGAGAATGATGTTACATTTTGAGTTTCCTTTTCTTGAGCATAACACAAAGCCTGAAAATGAAGACTAAGCCCCAAATTTTAACAATACAATGTTTTTCTCAGGACTCACTGCTGTAGCTCACAAAGCTTTCCTTGTTCCATGAGAAGATATGGGCTGGATCTTAGGATTCCTTTCTTTTCATCATAGGCTTCTGCTATGAATTTGTTACTTGCTCTGAGGCTTTACCAAAGTAATGGCCAGTGTTAAATCAAGAGGTTCATCATGAGTCACTGTTTTATTCCTAAACACTAAATATTAGGAACACAAGCAAGTGTCATACTTTCTATGTCCCAGGATTCTCATATACATAAAAATATGTTTCTGACTTATTTTCTCAGACATTAGAGGAATGAATGTAATATATAGATAATTTTATAAAGTAAAATATTACATAAATAAATATAACTTCAGTTACATTTATAGTGATTTTAAGATATGAAGTTTTAGTGGCTATTATATTTAGGTATATTATTTAGGTATCTTTATCATTGTTGAAATCTTTTTTCATCCCTTCTTTAGTTAGTAAGAATACATTAATTCCATAGGCAAAGTTGAGGTCAGATAGCAGTCTTGTTCAGCCATTGTTACAATATGCTTAAAATAATAATATATTTACTTGAAAAGTTGCATTTGATTTATATTTTCAAGAGAATATGTTGATTCATAGCATGGCCTATAGTTTTTCTGCTGATTAATAAGGGTTGGCAGTATACTGAATGTGGTCAAAATCACTTCCTACCTTTAAAAATCATTCATGAAACCAAATAATAAGAAAGCTCTTTAGGAGAAAGATACCATCTTATTTAGCACAAACATTCCCTACCCCACATGTTTAAAATGCTAATTCCTAGAGGCATCTTGTGATGTCTAAAGACCCCACACCATGATCAGAATAAGGTTGATAGTATAGATTTTGGATCCTGGCCCATGCTCACATCCCAGTGACTATGTTTCTAATACCTCCACCATGCTGCACATCCAACCCCACCACTTCTTGTTTGTAAATGTTGCTTTATTGGTTACCTAGAAATTGCTTCATTACACAGGGTTTCTATTTTATCTATAAAGAACCCAGAGGTTGCTTTTTATATTATTATTATTTTATATTTTTACAGACACTGTCTGGAGAAGTATCTATGGCTTTGTAAAAATTGTGCAATACCCTGGGAGGAGACCCGTGTACCTAGTGCCCTCGGAAGTTGTCAGTTTTCCTGTCACAATAGATTATGGATCAGCATCTTCTAACCATGTTCACACCAGTAAAAAGTGATGGCATTTTTCAAGAAGGTTTATGACCCCGCCATAATTTTCCATTTCTTCATTGTGATCCTTACCTCGATCATATCTACCCATTCTCGTACGTTAAGAAAGCTTTTTTCACATGTAACATCATAGAGCAGCAAGACCCCATCTGCTTTTCTGAAGTAAGACTTGGCGATACTTCTGAATCTGGTGAACACAGAAGCCCATCATTAACCTGTCATCTGGGTGCTGCCTTACTTGTGAAAAGTCAATCCTTTCCTCCTCTAGGTAATCCCAAGCATAACTAACCCTAAAGTATAGCTACAATAATGATGAAAGCATGATTTAAACAATTTCAAACCCAGAAACCAGCTACCAGAACAAGTGGGGCACCAAAGAGGTCTATCTCAAAAGTAAGGTGGAGAGTCACTAAAAAAGACATCTGACATTGACCTGTGACCTCCACATGTAAACACACACAAATGCTGAAACTCACAGTTGACAAAAGAACTGAGCTCCAAAGGGGCTGAATGGTTTTTTGGGGGGTTTTGTTGTTGTTTATTTTTTTAGGAAAAGAGATTGTTTATTAAGGGAGAGATGATGCAGAGGAGTCTGGAGGTGTGCCATATCTTGCCTGTGGCTTGGTTTTAAGAGGCCAAAAACAGAAAAGGGGTGAGGTGAGGACTGTAGTGATGAAGGGCAGGAATTATGTTTCCTTCCTCTTTACTGAATCTTAGCACACTTAATAGTGCATGGTGCAGAGGCAGGCGACTCAAACCCACACACTGCACTACTGAGTAGATTTTGACCTCAGAGTGTTAGATAAGATTAAAACCCATGCTTCATGCTTCATACTTCTGGTCACTGGCAAGGAACACACGATATGGTATCACCAGAAGTGTGTTTGCCACTTAGTTGGTGTCTTGAACCAAGGGAATCTGACAGGGTCTCTTCACTATCACTTAGTGCTGCCCAGTTAAATATTCTTCACACTGCCACCGCATTCAGGAGTGTTGCTTCCCCTCACCTGCAAAGTGTGCTCTCTTTACCCCACTCAAACATCAGTTCACAGGAAGCTGAAAGACCTTCTTCTCATACAACTGATACATACATTTAGGAGGAGACAATGCAGGAAAAGCTCAGCATTATTGCTATTACAGTGTATTTTATTATATACATGTACAATCTTGAGGCAGAGTAATATAATTATAAATATAAGCAGTACAAGCAATCCTACAAGGCATGTAGTGTCATGCAAAGTACTCGCCTCTCCTGGCCAGCTGTATCCCAAAGCTGCAGAACTGTCTGCTCTCCATCCACAATCAGAGTCTTCATCTGGAAATCAACTCCTGAAACATAATTATCAGAGCTAATTCCTTAAGTTCATGATTTAGATGAGAGAAAAGTCAAAAGCCAAAGTAGCAAGGGCTGCACATTGCCCTCAGGAAATAAGGCAGATCACATGTGTGTGGAATGCACCATCTGCAGGCCAGAAGGCCTGGAGAAAGACTTAATCGATGGAAATGGGAAAACTCAATCTTTTTTCCTAGATGATTAGACAAGCTTAGTCTTATTTATGTCATGTAAAATTATGTAATGCATATGAAGATATATGCATATGTATGTTGTATACATACCACAAGAGTATGCATATTGTTGTGTTGTGTGTATGTACATACATGCTCACATGTGTGACACATGCACACACATCTACATGTGTTTATTTAAATATATGTATATATGCAGGCATGTATGTTTTCTAGTACCAGACCAATTTTGAATTTAGTTTTTTTTTTATTAATTAAGTTGATGTAAAGTTTCTGCTTTGTTATCCTTAAAGGTTTATCCGAGAATCATAAATTCACAAAAATATCCATTGTGATGAACACAATCAAATGTTCTAGCATTTCTGGTTATCTAAATAATTCTTTGATGAAGAAGAAAAGTAAATAATAACCTTCATATTTTAAACTTTTACTGATTATTATATAAATTTGGAAAAATCAAGACACTACTTAATCATATTTTATCATGAAGGTGGAGAAGGGAGCATGCAACTGGATATAAATTTGACCTTAACCTTGAATTTGCCAAGGACATTGTCAAGATCTCTCAATATCCAAGGACACTACCAAAATGCTGTCCCATGTAAATATGCACTTCTTTCCAAGTCTCTTTGTTTAAAATTCATTTTTGTTGCTTTCCTTCATTGGAGTATAAGTTTTGAAGACAAAGATTAAGCCAGATTTCTTCATTATATACTCTTACCGCTACCATATGCCCAGCTCATAAAGGCTCAGAAATATATGCTGAATAAAACAATCTAGAGTCTTTAGAGGTGGTTTTCTTGATCACCTGGATAAGGAAATTTTTGTCTTCTGTCCTTTTTCCTTTGCTAGATTTCAGCCAAATAAAGGACTATTCTATAGACAAAGGGACACACACACACACACACACACACACACACACACACACAAACGTGCACACCACACACAAAGCAGGATGTGCTTATCTGTGCTTCTGAAATACACAATCCCTAAAGAAAAGAAAATCAAGCTAGAGATGGTAATTTTTTCTGTCATCATTGAAATATAAGCCATACCCAGGGTAGCACTTGTATTTCCTCGAAATTCATTCTTGCAGAGTCTCATGAGGAAGCTGGACTTCCCCACTGCAGCATCCCCAGCAAGCACAATCTTGTAAGCCTTCTGAGAGCTGGGAGGTTTGTAGTTGTCATCTGCCACATCTGTCTGGGGGAAAACAGCCACATAAGGTGGTGTAGGGGTGCCAATTTTCTTGCTAAATAACACATGAAGAGCAGAGTCTCTGAAGCTACCTACCTGAGGTGAGAGAGCAGAGATGGGCTTTCTGGAGGAACCAAAAGTGCTGCCTTCAGTAACAGACCCTTGGGGTTTCCAGTCTAAGACAGAGGCCATACTTTCAGAATCATATGTTTCTTCACCCCCTATACCAGGAACCTATTATAAAAGATCAACAACTAAAAACAAAGTCTTTGACACATGTACATCATGGATCAAAGAAAATAAACTATGCTGCTGAGTTGTATAATCAATGTGATTATTGGATAGAGTGGCCCTACATGGCAAATATATAAGAATTCCTCCCTAATTGGCTAGAAAAGAATCATTGTAATGACTAAACTCTGTATTCATGACCTTAACAGCATATTCTTATGACAGGTACATATCAAATATGCTGGAAGATGATAGTCAAAAGAAGCCATCAGCGGGCAGTGGTTTCTGGGCTTACATCTGTGTCTGATGCATCACCCCCAAGGCTCTCCTGTGTTCCATGCAAACTCTGAAATCCTCTCTGGTGTTTGTACTCTGCTTCAGAATCATATTCATTAGAGTCTCTCAGGGTAGACAAACCGCTGTCAAAGCAACTCTCAGGCAGGCTGTCAACTTCGTAATTCATCCTCTGCATAGGGTCACAGAGAGCCAATGATTCATAGTCTCCTTCGATGTAAGAAGAGTGAGATGACCTGGTAATAAAGGAGGAGACTTTACCAGGGAGTTCACAATGCTCATGAGCACATAGGGGACAGGTTGACAACATTGTCCTTTGTGAAGAGATACAGTGTGTTCCCTGGCTAAGTATCAGGGAGAGGAAATGGGCAAAGCACAATCAGTTCATTCTATGCAAGAATCTATGATGACAAAAACCCTCAAATAAAATAACTCATACATGCAACTTTTAAATTATTTGTTCTATTTTTTAAAAGGTTTTATTTATTTATATTTTATGTGTATGAGTATTTTGCCTGCATGTATGTAAGTGTACCACTTGCATGCCTGGGACCCACAAGGCTAGAAGAGGACATTGGATCCCCTCGAACTGTAGTTAAGGATGGGTGTTAGCTACCATGTGGGTGCTAGGAACTGGACCCAGGTCCTCTACAAGAGCAGTCAGTGCTCTTAACCACTGGGCCATTGTACAAGTCCCCTACCTGTTCTATTTCCTGATGCAAACAAAGTCCAATGTATAAATACAATCTTAAGCTATTTCAATAAAAATATATCCAGAACATATGACTTCTTTTATAATATGGTTAGACTGTAGTCTGAATAATGTGTCTATTTCTATATAGCAACTCTATTTTTTATTTTTTATTTACTTGTTTTGCTTTTTTTGAAACAAAATGCTGTGGGAATTTTCCCAGGGTTGGGGGGGGCACTAGACAATGTCTGTCCCACTCTTTCTAAGGTCCCAATGACAAACCAAGGTTTGATTGCACCAAATTTCCCCTAGGGAGCCAATGAGTTTATTTGGCTCACAGCATCACTGGATGGCTTCTGCACAGCTACAGAGATGGTGCCCCTCTCCCCTCCAACTCCCCAGTGTATAGCTCTTCCACAAGACCCCTAGGTTACATGCAATTAGGAAAAAAAATGTATATAACTGGCTGGAAGGAGTGGATAGATACTCAGATGAGGGTCTCATGACAATTCCTGCCCTCTCTTTCTATGAGGGAAGGCCAACAGCCAACAAGTCCAGCTGTGATGATCTTTTGCAAACAGGCACAACTGAACTAATAAAGATTGTTATAGTTTGGCTCAGTCTTGTACAACTCAGAATTTTACTATATAGTGCAGGTATCTTTATGCTCATAGTGCAGCCCTGGTGAGCCTTGAGTTCAAGGTCCTCTTGCCTCTACCTCCCAGGTGCTCAGACTGTGGGTATGTGGGACATTAGCCAAGTTATTTCTGCATAAAATGTCTACTAAAGGGAGAACCCAGATATAAAAGGCTAATCATACTAATGTGAGCAATGGTTTGGTATACTCAATTTAATTCTTAATGGTTTTACTCTTCAAATACGTGATGAACTGAAAAACACAGGACATGATTCTCAAGTTTCACAGGATCAAATAGAGGCCAAGAGGTAAAATTTAGCATGAATATACCTACATTATAGTAATGATAGGCAATGAAAAAGGCATGCTCCTGGAATGGTCTAACACAGATAAGTTTTATGTCACTCAGTGTTAACACATGGTCTAGAAAACCCCTTACAGAAGAAGCTTTAGTGACATGCTTCAGACAAAAGTTCTAACTCCTGACTCTGAACCATAAGAGTCCTCCCATTTCAAAATTCTAAAACTTTATGACTGTGGGAAAAGTTAACATCAAATATGAAAATTCAAAGAGACTGCATATTTTCCCATTGATTTTGCCTTATTATTTCCTTTTTTATTGAGCTTTTAAAATTTCATACAACATTTCCCACTCACATCCAGATGCCCTCCCCCATCAGTGCCCCCTTCCCCCCAACTGAACCCCATGGACTCTGCCATACATACTTAGTCCTATTCATTCAGGTGTTTGTACCCAAATGTCCTTCAATGTAAATGCATCCACTGGAGTCTAGTCAGCCCCATCCAGTGGTTGTATGTAAGTCATACTCTCCCTCACCCAGCAGCAACCAGTCTCAAATGGTTCTCAATCTAGTGCTGACCCACCAGCTATTTCTCACCTCCCCTTTGGGCCCTTGTTTAATTGAGCTGACATGGGTACTGCATTGGATGCCACTGCTGCCCCAGGCACACATGAACATGCCTCCATTGGCCTGGAAGCTTCCACCTCATACGTTCATCAACAAGCCCTGGCTCTTACAATCTTTCTGTCTCCTCTTCTGCAATGGTCCCTGAACCGTGGGTGGGTGAGGCTCCATATAGGAGTAAGAGTCTACACTCTACAGTCTCTTATTCTGCAAAGCTTGGCCAGATGAGGCCTTCTGTGTGTAACATACTCTGATGTACATGGAAGCCTCACTGGTGAGAGTTGAGGGGTTCATTAGCCTTCTCTCTACCCCTTATTCTACTATATTCCATGAGCCTTGGTTGTAGGAATTTGAGTGCCAATGTGTCACCTAGTACCAGGCATCTCCCAGGTATGTTCTCTATGCCTGACTAGATGTGCAACCCTGTAGTAGACTCCATCTGTTGTAAAAAGAAGTTTCTTTGATGAGTACTGTATGGCATGTTATTTGCTCTAAGGGTGGTCTCTTCTCTCTCGCACTGCATTCCCTTCCAAGTAGTTCCTAGGTATACATATGCATTAATGTTCAGACACTCTGCCTGCATTTCTCATAGGGTATCTAGGGCATCACTTTTCCCTCTAGGTTTCCTAGGCCCCAAGATTCACTCACCTCTACTCCTTTTTCTCCCATCTGGCCTCCTTCCTCTTTCCCTTTCTAGTCACAGGGTACCCATTATTCTCACCCTCCCCCAATACCTCCGGAACCTTTCCGTTCCTGACTTCCCTCCCTCCCCCACACCATGGTCCCTTGCATGTCCCTCCTCTCCTCCCTGCTGATTACTCCCACTTTTTCCACCTCCCTCAGGTGACATCTGTTCCCTATTATCCCCCTTTCAGGTTGTTTCTTCTCCTTTACCTCCATTTATCCTTTGCCTTTACCTGGCTCCTGGAGTTACATTAGAATTTAAATGCTCACATAAAAGGAATTGCTGCTACAATCCACAAATGAGGGAAAACATATGTCACTTGCTTTTCCACATTTGTGCTATTTCACTCTCTAGCTCCATCCATTTACCTGCAAATTTCATAATTTCATCTTTTCTAGCTGCTGAGTAGAACTCCATTGAGTAGATGTACTGCATTTTCATTAAACATTTGTCAGTTGAGGGACATTTACATTGCTTCCATTTCTTAGCTATAGTGAAGAAAGCAGCAACAAACATGGATGTATGGGTATCTCTACAGACCCGAGAGTCGTTTGGTTATATGCCAAGGAGTCGTATCACTGGATCATATGGCAGGTTCATTGTTAGTTTTTAAGGGTGAGGGTTCATTACACTGCTTTCCACAGTGATTGCACAAGTTTTCATTCCCGCCAGCAGTGAAGGAGTGTTCCTCTTTTTCCACATCCTCTCCAGCATTTAGAGTCTCCATTCTCTTGATTTTGGCCAATCTGACTGGGGTAAAATGAAATCTTGAAGTGATTTTGATTTGCGTTTCTCTAATTACTAACGATGTTGAGCAGTTTTTAAGGTACTTCTTGGTCATTTTTATTTCTTCATTTGAGAACTCTCTGTTTAAGTCTATCGCCCATCTTTTTCTTGGGTCTTTTATCTTCTTTCTTTTTTGGGTTCTTTGTATGTTAATCCTCTGTTGGATGTGTATCTGGTGAAGATTTTCTCCCACTCAATGGGTTTTCTCTTCCCTTCCTTAGTTGTTTCTTTTTTTCTTCAGAAACTCTGTAATTTGATGAGGTCCCATTTATTGATTGTTGACCTTAGTGCCTGAGCAGCTGGTGTCTGGTTTAGAAAGTTCTTTCCTATGCCTATATCTTGGAGGGTGCTGCCTATGTTGTCTTCTAGCAGTTTCCAAGTTTCAGGTTTTATATTGAGATCTTTGATGCATTTGGAGTTGACTTTTATGCAGGGTGAATGATAAAAGTAAAGTTTCATTTTTCCGCAGGTGGAGATCCGGATTTGCGAGCACCACTTGTTGAAGATGCTATCTTTCCTCCATTGTGTGTTCTTAGCACCTTTGTTGAATATCAGATGACTGAAATTACAGGAAATCAAGTTTGGGCCTTTTATTGTGTTCCATTGATCTACATGTCTATTTTTGTGTGAGTACCATGCTGTTTTGATGACTATCGCCTTGTAATACAATCTGAGATCTAGTATGGTTCTCCCAGCATTGTTCTTTTTGCCCAAGATGGTTTTGGCTATCTGAGCTCTTTTGTGATTCCATGTGAAGTTTAGGATTATTTTGTCAAGCTCTGTGAAAAATGTCATGGGTATTTTGATTTAGATTGCATTGAATCTATAAATTGCTTTTGGTAAGATGGTCATTTTCACAATATTGATTTTACCAATCCATGAGCATGGTAGGTCTTTCCATCTCCTAGTGTCTTCCTCGATCTCTTTCTTTAGAGTTTTGAAAAATTTTCATTGTAGAGATCTTTAATATTTTTGGTTAGGTTTATTCCTAAATATTTTTTGAGGCTATTGAGAATGGGAGGGTTTCCTCTAGTGCTTTTTTTAAATTGCTTGTTATTGGTATATAGAAAGGCTACTGACTTTTGTAAGTTGATTTTGTATCCTGCCACTTTTACTGAAAGCATTAATCAGTTCTAACAGTTTTGTATTGGAATTTTGGGGATCTCGTATATATAAAATATCATATTATCTGCAAATAGGGATATTGGTGCTCCTTTAATTTCCTTCTCTTGTCTTACTGCCCTAGCAAGTGTTTCAAGCACTACATTGAAAAGGAGTGGAGGTAGTGGACAGCCCTGTCTGGTTCCTTGGTTCCTGATTTTAATGGGAATGCTTCTAGTTTTCTCCATTTAGGATGATATAGTTTTGCATGTTGAGGCATGTTCCCTCCAGACCAACTCCTTCCAGGACTTTTAACATGAATGCATGCTGGATTTTGTGAAATGCCTTTACTGCATGAATTGAGAAGACCAGGTGGTTTTTGTCTTTAAGTCTGTTTATACATTTTATTACATTTATTGACTTACGTATATTGAACCATACCTGCATCTCTGGAATAAAACCAACTTGATCATGGTGGATGATCTTTTTGATGTGTGTCTGTATGTGATTTGTAAGTATTTTGTTGAGTATCTTTGCATCTATGTTCATTGAAAATATGGGCCTATAGTTTTCTTTTTTTATTGTATCTTTACCTGGTTTTGGTATTAGAGTGACACTGCCTTCATAGAAGGAGTTTGGAAATTCTTCCTCCATTTCTATCTTTTTGAATAATTTAAGCACTATTGGTTGTAGATTTTCTTTGAATGTCTGGTAGAATTCTGCTATGAATCCATCTAGGTCTGGGCATTTTTTAGTTGGATGGTTTTGTATTTCTGTTTCAATTTCCTTATTTGTTATGGGTCTGTTTAGGCTGTTAATCTTGTTTTGGTTTAACTTTGGTGGCAGCCATTCATCCATTTCTTTTAGGTTTTCAAATTTAATGGAGTATAGATTTTTAAAGTATCCCTTTACAATGTTTCGGATATCTTTGGTGTCTGTTGTGATGCTTCTCCTTTCATCTCTGATTTTGTTAATTTGGATTTGCTCTTTCTTTCTTTTGGTTAACTGGGCTAGTGGTCTGTCTACCTTGTTTAACCTTTCAAAGAACCACCTCTTAGATTCATTAATTTTTTTGTATTATTTTCTTTGTTTCTATTGCATTAATTTCTGCTTTGAGTTCTGTTATTTCTTCTTGTCTATTAGGTTTGGGATTGGTTTATTCTAGCATTTCCAGAGTCTTGAGTTGTATGGTCAAGTCATTTACATGTGCTCTTTCTGATTTTTTAATGTAAGCACTAAGAGCTATAAACTCACCTCTTAGAACTTAACTATTAGGACCCTAGTGTCCCAGAGGTTTTGTTGTGCTGTGTTCTCATTTTCATTTTATTCCAGGAATACTTTTATTCCTTTCTCAATTTCTTCTTTGACCCATTCTTGATTCAGGTGTGTGTTGTTTAATTTCCATGAGTTCATGTATTTACTAGAGCTTCTGCTGATATTGATTATAAGCTTTACTGCACTGTGTGTGGTCTGATAGAAGGCACGAAATTATTTCAGTTTTTTGTATTTGTTGAGATTTGTTTTGTGCCCCAAAATGTGATCAATTTTAGAATAGCTGGTATGAGCTGCTGAGTAGAAAGAGTATTCTTTGGTGGTTGGGTGGAATATTATATGTATATATATATATATCTGTTAGGTTCATTTCCTGTAGGATGTCATTTAATTCAGATGTTTCTCTGTTTATTCTCTATCCAGGTGTCTATTGAAGAAAGTGGTGTATTAAACTTGCCCACTATCACTGAGTTGGTGACAATCTCTGTTTTATAGTCCTGGACTATTGATTTTATGAAATTGGGTACTCCAGAGTTTGGTCAATTATTCCTTTGATTAGAATGAAGTAACCCTCCTTATCTCTTCTGATGAGTTTTAATTTGTGGTCTATTTTGTCAGATATTAAAATTGCAACACTTGCTTGCTTCTTAGGGCCATTTGCTTGGAATATTTTTTTTCCATCCTTTCACTCTAAAATAGTGATAGTCTAAGATAGATAGTCTATCCTTGAAGGTGAGATGAGTTTCTTGAAGACAACAAAAAGATGGGCTTTCTTTCTTGATCCATTGCACCAGCCTGTGTCTTTGGACAGGGGAGTTGAGGCCATTGACTTGGTATTAATATTGAAATGTGCAGATTGTGTACTGTCATTTTAATTTCCTTGTGTTTGTGGCCCTATTTTGTATTTCCATTGATATACCTGTCTTTATTTTCTTTCTGTAGCCTTTTGGGCATATTCATTTTTTTTTTTTAGGTCTTTTGTATTGCTTCCAGTATTCTCTGTAGTGCTAATTTGGAAGACATGAATTCTTTCAGCCTATTTGTTTCATGGAAAATGTTCTGTTCCCCTTTGGCCTTGATAAATAATTTTGCTGGGTAAAGTATTCGGGGTTGGCATCCATGGTTGTTTAGAACTGGGAATACTTTATTCCAGGCTCTTCTGGCTTTCATAGTTTGTATTGAAAAGTCAGCTGTGATTCTGATTGGTTTTCCTTTATATGTAACTTGTTGTTTTTCTCTTGAAGCTTTCAGTACCCTCTCCTGCACATTTAATGTTTTTACTATGATATTTCATGGGGACATTCTGTTCTGAACATGTCTTAATGGTGTTCTCTGTGCTTCTTGAAACTATAGTTTCTATCTTTCCTTAATTTAGGGAAGATCTGTTCAATACCATTGGTTTGATTTTCTTCTCCTTCTTGTATTCCTATAATATATAGATTTGGTCATTTCATGTTGTCCCACATTTCCTGAGTATTCCATTCCTGTAGGTTTTTTTTTTTTTTTTCAATTTTGCATAGTCTTTGCTTAAGGTGTCCAGAGGTTCAACTTTATCCTCCAGTCTTGATGTTCTGTTTTCCAGTTCATTCATTCTGCTTGTAAGACTTTCTTCTGTTGTTTCTACTTGGTTTACTGAGTCTTTCAGTCCCGTGTTCATTTCCATTTGGGTTTTCTTCACTATTTCTATCTCTTTAGTGAATTTTCTTTTCAAATTATGAATTGTTTTTGATATTTCATTGAGCCACATATTTGTATATTCTTGAGCTTCTGTCAAAAGTTTTTGCTTTTCCTCCTTGAGTTCTTGGTGTTTTCTTTTAATTCTTTTATCATGTTTATGATTGTTTTTAAAATTCTGTGTCCTGGGATTCTATAGGATGGTTCTCAATGTTCTGCCCATCTGTAGGACTCGTGGGTTTTGTTGGGGACATATTTTCCTGGTTTTTCATCTGGGCATATGGGTGTTCTTTGTTGGTTATGTATTTAACAAGAACTTATACTCTGCTTTTATTTAATTTAATTTTGATTCAGAGTCCTAGCTAAGCAGGTCTGTCTGCTTCATCCCAAGGCTGGGAATTGGTGGGGAGGGGGCCACATGGGCGAGAACTTAGGGATCTATGGTAGGGTGAGTGGTGAATTTAGTTTGGGAAGGTAGTCCTGGGATTTGAGTTTAAGGAATGGGAGCCAGCCCATGAGAGAGTCTTGCAGGGGCTGTGAAGAGAGGAAAGGCATAACTAGTCCTCCTGTGAAGGAGCTGGAGTCAAGGCTGAGCCTACCTGTGAGAGAGGCCAGCAGGGGACAGAGTGTAGGTGGATGAGAGAAGTAGGGGAGGGAGGCAGTAAGCTTGATCAGGTCTGTTGGCCTGATCCCAAGGCTGGAAATTTTGCAGTGAGGGCCACCTGGGTGAGAACTTAGGGATCTATGGTAGGGTGAGGGGTTAATCTAGTTTGGGAAGGTAGGTTAACCTGGGATCTGAGTTTAAGGAATGGGAGCCAGCCTGTGAGAGAGTCTTGCAGGGACAGTGATGAGAGGAATGCTAGTCCTCCTGTGGAGAATAAGTTGGATTTACTATTTTCTTTAAAAAATAAATTTATATTGAAATGCAAGACACATGTCCATAAGGGAGCTAAAATGACAATATGAATGGCAAATAAATAGGCTTTTAAGAAACATATTTATGAAGACAAAGGAGGATCTTCATAGTGATTAATGACAATGATTATGGTTTTTTCATCACTAACTTCACTCAACACCATCTTACTCTCTTCTCACCGTAAATGGTTACAAAGGGAGACTGGATTCCAATGAATGTCTTCATTCAGTTGAGAAATAAGAGATGTGCATACTTGGAGGAGAGATCTTAATGTAAACTAAGCACAGCTTGTGTCTGAAAAGACATTTGTGTGCTATTAGCAAATGTTAAAATGCTCATTTCCATTCTCTCTCAATACAAATGCTTACCTTTTTTTTTTTTTTTTTTTTTTTTTTTTTTTTTAAAAAAGGTTCCCCTTTTACAGCTGTCCTGTAACTCACTATGTAGACCAGGCTGGCCTTGAACTCACAGAAAGCTGCCTGCCTCTGCTTCCCAAGTGCTGGGATTAAAGGTGTGCACCACCACACCTGGCTACAAATGCTTACTTTTAAAGTGTTTATTCTAAGGCAGGAATTTTACACAATATGCCAATTTATACAAGCAGGTAGGTGTGTGTGTATACAAATTTATGTGGTGTTTCATGGTTTATAAAATTCCCCTTCTAAAACTGAATTTAGATCCATCTGTAAGGAAAACAAAAGCCATTTGTGTTTTACTACAGCAAAGTCTACTACTTTCATTCTGTGTCTTCACTAATGCTCTGAATTCTTTTCTTTCTTTCTTTCTTTCTTTCTTTCTCTTTCTTTTTACTTCTTTCTTTTTATTTAACGTGTATGGGTGTATTGCTTGCATGTAGGTAGGTGCACCCACCCATGTCGTGCAATGCCTGAAAAGGTCAGAAGAGGGCATCAGATCCCCTGGAACTGGAGTTACAGATGGTTGTTAGCCACCAGGTGGGTGCTGGGACTCAAACCCAGGTCCATTGCAAGAGCAGTTAGTGCTCTTAACTGCTGAGCCATCTTTTGAGCTCCTAATTTCTTTTCTTAATCTCATATTTTTAATAAAGGGTAAAGAAGAAGTTAAAGTCTAAATTGAGACATCAACTCCATTAATATGGACTCTTAAATACAACTATGGATATGTATGCAACCTTTCACAAGTATATCACTTTTACCTACCCTGGTATTTTTGTTACAACTATGACAATTAATTGACAGGTTATACATTTAGTTTTTACAAAACTGAAAACAAAACAAATTTGCAGTTGAAATTAAAGCTACATGAATAATAAAATTAAATGTACATATACTTTAATTACTTTTTTATATTAGCATCAAAAAGAAAACACATGCTAACTTTATATATTATGCTAATCACCCCAAGGAAGAACAACATTGCAGGCCATGGTAGTATCTATCCAGTTCTAATTCTGTTTGACAATCACATGACTGCTGCATTCCTGGCTCTTAAGACCTTGGCATGTTATGGCACACTGGACATACTGTGGAGTAGCTTAGTCCAGGACCAGATGACTCATTTGTGGCAGCAGTCTTTCAAGAATAAATAGTACATAAATTGTGCCTATGATTATGTGCTTTTCTGTACTTCTTGCTGAGGACTAGTCGTAAGGATTAGTCTAGGAAAATGGCTACATATCTGCACGTTTTTAAACATCTATATTTCTCAGTAACAAGAGTATTCAGCTACTTATAAATTAATAAGCCTTTTTTAAATTAAACACATCAGTAAACAATAATCAGTTTTCTCACAATTGATCTTCAGTGAAAAGGTTTCCTCAGTGATGTCTTGAGCATTTGCTGTCTTCTCTGTTGTTGGCCATTACCAACTTGAAATCAGCGCAGCTACAGTTACTACATGAGATCTTCACAAGATTGAGTCTGTTGGCATTTCCTCATAGGAGAGCATGGAGAGGGTCATTGGACCCTCACATCACTCCCTCCCTTTCACCCCACACCCATGCTTGTAATCCTATCCTAATGCACAAAGGCAAGAAGTTAACTGAAGTGGGGTCTCCATTTACATAGCTTTCAAATAAAAATTCATACAGAAGTGGGACATTTCAGTGATGCAGCTGTTTGGGGTCACCCATGGTCCTGTATGTTTTGGTTTATCGAGCTGGACTTGGATGGAATTGTACCTTTAATCTGTCAATGATACTGTATCTGAGGGTCAATAAACATGTGAACACATCTCCCCAAGAACAAAACACATGCAATACCAGGAAAATTAGGATATGATTCTTTATGCTGAAAGTATTTCCCTCCACCCCCTCAAATGGGACAAATGTGAATTTAAAAGTTGTAAAGATATGGGAAGCTGTAGGGTATGCTTCTACTTTTATTTTCACACTTTGACATACTATGGAGGAGCTTTTAGTCAAGGACCTGGCCCTCACTTGTGACACCATTCTTTCAAGAGTAAATAGTAATGAAATTCCTGAAGCAATCCATAAAACTAACTTCTAGCTAGCAACAGTGACCATATGCACATACACACATACACTTATACTCACACATTTACACATACAATAAGTGTTTATTACTTGGTCTTGGGAACTAATAAGCCTAATATTTCACTTCAGTTGATTAAAAGTAGAGTTAAATTTAAACTTTTGGTACACCTCAGTGATTTTTTCAATATAGGAGTTCATAAACCTAGCCAGATTTTCTATTTGTTTTGAAATTATCCTTTTTCTGATATCTAGATCACATACTATGTTGATCTATAAACACTGACAGATCATGACAATGGTCTCAATGTCATATACCATACATAACACAGCAGCATATACCATAATTCTAATGCATTTCTCATAGAGTCCATTTCCAAGAAATGAAACATGATTCGATGTGAGGTAATGGTGGGTACATATAAACCAAACAGAGTTTCTTGAGGAAATATCTACCCTCTCTGAAATATGTTTACTTACTGTTTTATCCTGTTTCACATTTCTGAAATTTAAGAGTGTAAGAAATATAAATTATATCCAAGGCATCTTCTGCATCTAATGAGAAAAATCACATGATTTCTGTCCTTTCGTCTATTTATGTATGTTGAACCCTCAATGCATCTCTGGGATGAAGCCAACTCGATGGTGGTGGATGTTCTTTATGATGTGCTCTTGCATTGGGTTTGCAAGTTATTTTGTTGAGAATTTTTACATCTATGTTCATCATAGAGACTGGCCTATAAGTTTCTTTTCTGGTTGGGTATTTGTCTGGTTTGGGTATTAAGGTGATACTGGTTTCATAAAAAAGAATTTTCTATTTTACAAAATAGTTTGAGGAGTATAGGTGTTAGTTCTTCTTTGAAGGTTTGGTAGAATCCTGGTTTCTTTAGTTGGGAGATTTTAAATTACTGTTCCATCTCATTGGTTGTTATGTTATTTAAATTAATTACTTCATCTTGATTTAACTTTGTTAGATCTTATATACCTAAAAATCCATCCACTGCTTTTAGATTTTCTAGTTTAGTTGATAGGTTTTTAAATTGTGTCTTAATGATTTTCTGAATTCTTCAGGGTCTGTTGCAATATTCCCCTTTTCATTTCTGATTTTTATTAATTCAAACCATTACTCAAGATAAAAAGTCCCCCTTCATGACAAAATCAGGGAGAAACTAGAGCTACAAAGGGCACTTATAAACATATAAAGGCCTTATACAAAAAGGCTGCAGTCAACATGATGCTGAACAGAGAACTAAAAGCATTTCCACTAAACTCAGGAAAGTGACAAGAATGTCCACTCTATCGATTCCTATTTAGTAAAGCGCTTGAAGTCTTAGATACAACAATAATACAAGTGAAGAAGATAAAGGGGATATGAACTAGAAAGGAAAAAAAATCTTAGTTTGTAGATGATATGATTCTTTTCATAAAAGAACCTAAAGACTCCAGCAGAAAACTTCAGGAACTGATAAACATATTAAGCAAAGGGGCAGGATACAAAATTAACATTCAAAAATCAGTAGCTTTCCTATACATATATATGAAAACAAACACACTGAGAAAGAAACCAGGGAAATGATCCCATTCACTATAGCCTCAAAAAACATGAAATTTCTTGGAATAAATCTAAGCAAGAAAGGGAAGGACATGCATAATAAGAACTTTAAGAAACTGAAGAAAGAAACAGAGGAAGTTACCATAAAATGAAAAGATTTCCTATTAAACGATCAGTAAGATTAACATTGTGGAAATGATTATCCTACTGCAAGTAATCTATATTCAATGAAATACCCATCAAAATTTCAATAAAATTCTTCACAAAAACTGAAAAAATAATCTCAAATTTCATATGGAAACAGAAAAACATTTATGATATCAAAACAATACTGAGCAACAAAAAACCTGGAGGTACCACAATCTCTGATTTCAAATTGTACTACAAAACTATAGTAATTAAAGCAGCATGGTATTGTCATTAAAAACAGACTAATAAATGGAATAGAATTAAAGACCCAGAATTAATTCCACAGACTTACAGCCAGATGAGTTTTGATACAGGGTTCAAAAATACAAAATGGAGAAAAGACAGTATCTTCAACAAATGGTGCTGGTTAAACTGGGTAGTTACCAGTAGAAAAATAAAACTAGATTCCTTTCTTTGAACAAAATTTCAACTTCAAATGGACCAAGGACCTTAACACATAAGATCTGATACCCTGAATCTGGTAGAGGAAAAAGTAGGAATACACTATCTGAACAGAATACCAGTAGCACAGACATTAAGTCTATTTATTGATAAATGGGACCTCATAAAACTAAAAAACTTCTGTACATCAAAGGACACCATCATTTGAGTAAAGAGGCAGCCTAGAAAAAAAAATCTTTATTAACTATTTATCTGTCAGAAGGTTAGTGTCAAAGAACTCAAAATCCTGAAGATCAAAAACACAAACCACCCAATTAAAAATTAAATTAAACAGCGTTCTTAAAAGATGAAATGCAAATAACTGAGAAAATCTTTTTACAAAATTGAGCTTCTTTTAGGGATTAGGGAAATTCAAATTAGAACTAATTTGAGAGTTCATTTTATCCCAGTCAGAATCACTAAGATCAAAAAATAAATAACAAATGCTGGCATGGATTTGGTGAAAGGGGAGCCCTTATTCACTACTAGTGTGATTGCAAAAAATCAACTGTGGAAATCAATGTGGAATTCCTTTAAAAAAAAAGTCAGAAAGAGCTCTGCTAGATAATCCGGCTATAATTCTCTTGGGCTTACACCCAAAGGACGCTATCCTACCACAAAGACACCTGCTCATCTATATTGCTGCTGTATTCACAACAGCCAGGAAATGGAAGCAAAGTAGATGTTCATTAGCTGATAAACAGATAATGAAAATATTATGCATTTACACTAGAGTATTACTTAACACTTAAGAGAAACAAAACTATAAAATTTACAGGTAAATGGATGGCAATGGAAATAGTCACCTGAATGAGGTAACCCAGACCCAGGAATACAAATGTCATTTGTTCTCTCATAAATGGATGCTACCTTTGAATCTTTGGACATGTATGTATCATTGAAAAATCCATAGAGGCCAGGAAACTAATAACAGGCCATTGGGGGACAGGGGTCATGGGAAGGGTGATGGAATGCAGTGAGAGGAAAGAGGAAAAGGGAATAATGAAATAGGAAAGATTAAATGGGGTAGGAAATGGGAGGGTACAGTAGAGAAGGAAATATGGGAAGGAATAATTAACACTAAAGACCTTTTGAAAAAGTCATATGAAAACCTACTACTGAAGAAGCTTCTTAAAATATATAGCTGGGCACTGGGGTCAAGCACTTGAGAGACAGAGACAAGCAGGTATCTGTGAGATCAAGGCCAGCACGGTCTACATAGCAAGTGTCAGGCCAGTTGAGGCTATAGTGAGACCCTGCCAAAAAGTATGAACACACACACACACACACACACACACACACACACACACACACAC
>NW_008345222.1:163027-184971 GCF_000622305.1 Nannospalax galili
AAAGAGGTTAAATGGAGTTATCCTGTTACTGGGGACAATCACCCTACCAGAAACTGCATTTTAGCAAATAGAAAGCTCAGAGTCAGAAATGGGCTCCACTTTCGGAGTTAGTGACCAGCGGATACCAGTAGACCCTCAAACAATAATGGCTATTACCACTGCTCTTTGTTGCCTTCCAGAGCTTGACTCTATTGCTGAAGACACTATATGCATGAGTCATAGAATAAAAGTGGAGAAATCAAGCTGGTACTAACTTCAAAGCTTTATCTCTACTGGCTAGCTTGCATAGCGCTGAAAAGTGCTATGCGTGGTACTAGAAGAGAAAAATAATCAATCTTACTAGGCTGTGAACCTTACATGCTCCAATAACAGCTGGTCTGGCAAGATATTACTCACTGGTGCAACAGTGGCATGAATGCTATGTGAGGAACCATTTCCTAATTGGATTTAAGCTCCACTTAATAATATGGAGCCCATATCTGTCACAGTTATCAGGGCCAAGAACCTGTGACTAGACAGGTCACAGCCTACAGGGGAAAACCCACTACTATTATCCTGGTAAATGAAATAATAATGACTAATGTCTTATTGTCTCTTACCAGAGAAGCTTCTTCTTATGACAGACTACACTAAAACTCAAAACTGGTAAATGTGCAGAGAGTAAGAAACTGCACAGTGATTAGCCATGAATAGGACACCTATATTACACCCTCTTCTCCCAAGGGATCATTGCAGAGAAAGAGGAAAGATTGTAAAAGCCAGAGAAGATGGATGAATGCAAGGAAACCGTGTTTTCCAGACACAACAGGGCAGTTGCACATATCAACCCACAGTACTTGTGACAGTATGTATAAGATTTGAGCAAGTTCATGCAAGACAAAAAAATCTCAGCCTAGAAAGGGAAGAAAGACAAGACCCACCCCTAGCTGAGGAACTACTGGCAACTGATAGCTGAAGGGACAGGGAGAGTCATTAAAAGTTTGTCTTCATTAAAGGGAGTTTTCATTAAAGGTGTCATGCTGACAATGTTGACCCACTTCAGGGAATGGAGTGACACCCAATAGTATTAGGAGAACACAATTAGACTTGATAGGTCTTCAGATTTTCAACACTTGAACCACGCAGGAGACTGTTATATGTTGGAAAGTTCTGCTTTCAGCTTGAGATGGAGGTTTGGGCTCCCTTTGGTCCACTGTTTCCATGTGCTGACCCTAGGAAATGCTTCCCAGATTTTGCCTCAATGATGCTGGTCTCTTGTTACTCACAACTGATTTTCAGTCCCAGCTAACCAGCATCAGTTGTCCCAGAAAAGCAAAAGTTTTAACTCAGTGGTGCTGGTCTCTTCTTAATCACAGCTTACTCTTCAGCCCCAGTCAGCCACAAACCACAGATTCTCAATTCAAAATATCATACACACAGCCCTGATAATCTTTACTTCAAGTCAGGCCTTCATTGTCTACACCTCTTTCAGCATAGCATTTTCAAGCTCTATAGCAACAAGCTCTAAGCACTCAATGGCTTTTCCAGCCTAAAGTTCCAAATCCTTCCACAATCTTCCCCAAAACAACTGGGTCACGTCTGTCACAGCAATAGCCCGCTTTCTGGTACCAATTTCTGTTCTGGTTTACTTTTACATTGCTGTGATGAAAACATGGACCAAAACCAATTTGGGGAGGAAGGAGTTTATGTGGTTTACATCCCAGTGTCACAGTTCATTACTGAGGGAGCCCAATATAGGAACTCAGGGCAGAAACCTGGAGGCAGGTGCTGGAGCACAGGCCATGTAGGAGCACTGCTTACTGGCTTGCTCCCCTGGCCCGTGCTCAACCTGCTTTCTTATATAATACAGGATCACCTGAGCAGAATCATCACAGTGGGCTGGGCCCTCCTACATCACTCAACAATCAAGAAAATGCATCAAAGATATGACCACAGGTTAGTCCAATGGAGGCAATTCCCCAGTTGTGGCCTCATCTACCCAGATGTGTCAACTTGACAACTAAAGCTATCCAGCACACCTTCCTTTCAATTCTTCCTTCGTTTGATCTAGAACTCAAATAATAAAAGAAGTTGGTGCTACCATACCTGTCGTATGCCAGTGCCTGAGGAGAATGGTGGTTAAATTTGGGGCTGCTTCTGGAAATTGTATTCCCTGGTGAGATGTTATTTATATGCTGTAATACATAAGTGATTGTTTAATATTTCATGTAAACAGTTTCTGTACCATGTAAAGATATGCATATGAACACACATACAATTTAATTTCTAATATAACTAAAATTTTGGGATCCTATATGAGCAAATGTGAACTTGAAAAATCATTCAGAAAGTTTCAGCAAAGATAAAAGATCATGGTTCTCTCTCCTCATAAGATCTTGGTTCCAAATGCTACTGCATATTACATAAGAGTCCACTGGCTTCCCAGATATGACAGGACCTGTAACATCAGCTTCCTTGGACTGCTCTCTTTTGGAAGCACCATATGGCTCGGTAACTTTCTTGTAACCAGTTATGGCACTGGATGTTCATGCTTGAAGCTGTAGGGGAAGAGGCTTCATGGCAAATGTAATCTGAAAGGCTTGCTTCTGCTAACAGGGTTTAAAATCCAAGACCCTCATTTGACAAGGGTGCTGCCGTATAGAATAAATGGCAGGCGGAGGCATGTCTGCCTTCTCTTGAGTGGCAATGTCTTGTTTTTCCCACAATGGGATTTTACACTCTGCATGTACTCTGCTATCCATCTGGACACATCCGTCTCCTGCATCATCAACTCTTCCAGGGTAAAAAACAAGTTAAGCATCTTTCTCTACCTTCTTAGAATGTCTAACCTAAGAGCTTGGTTAACATCACATTTATTTCTGAAAATGAGTAGCAAATTATTAATTTAGAAAACTATTATTCTCATATTTTATGGAAATAATTTCTCATTAAAAGATCAATATGAAGATATCATCTAAGAACTACACAGTTCCCATCACCTCCGAAAACAATCTTGAGAAAGAACAGAATATATTGAAAGAGGACATCACTTACCAAAGATCTGCTGAACTTGCTGTAAGTGTTTTCCAGTGCACTCCTGAGGCCATCATTACTGTCATGCAGCTTTCGGTTAGCTGTTCTGCAAGGAAAGAAGGAAAGAAGATATGGGAAGTACTTGGGGGAAATCAATGTTCTTATTTTTTCTCAAGCAGTGGCATTTAGAAAGTAGAAATATTTACCACTTTGGACAATCTTGTTTCTCCTCAAACCATAGAGACTGAGGTAATAATTCACAACAACTGAGATAAAAATTACAAGGAACTGATTCATTCTCTCTGTGGCAGGTCTGGGTAATTTTAAGGATGATCTGGCAGTGCTGTGGTACTCACTTTTCCTTCAGGAAATGCCTATGTCAATAGGTTTCATACAGGTCTCTCTCTGTTCTCCAAATGCCTGAACCTAGCTGGCTGGTTCACACAGCTCATCTCCAGGCATAGAATGCTGTGGCATGCTTCCTCCTGACTCCTGTACCCTACACTGCTAACCTCCTGGTGGGATTCATGTTTCAAACATAAACTTGGCTATTGATCTCAGAATAATCTGGTCTTAAACACCAACTCATGTCCTTACTTCACATGATGTCATAAATGCCATTTTAACATCAACCTCACTCATCTGTAAAACAAGGATAACAGAGCTTCTATCACACAGAGTAGCTAATTATCCTCTGCTTATGGGCACTTCATCATTCAGATCTCAGCAGTTGTGCTGTCACTTCCTCTAGGAACACTTCCTTGACCTTTCTGGATAGGCCAGAGCTCCCACAGGGGACCTGCACCTCTCCTTTCCCACACTTCTCTCATTTGGTCTTTTGTATTTATTTCCGTAACTAGTGACCAGCTTCTGTTTTCCTCCTCTACACTAGCCTCTTGTAAAGTGCTTTTGTTTTCTCCTGCTCACCACTTCATCCTTGGTTTCAGAGGTACCTCACTCATAAAAGGTGCTAACTGAAAAATCTTATTGAATGAATTAATGAGTGAATGAATTCATAAAGTTGTTGGAACAAGTGATCTCTGCAGTTGCTACAGGTGAGACGATGGTGAAGAAAAACATGTCAAGCCTGACATTACTTAATTTAGTAAACTGAAAACAGAAGAAATATGTGTTGGTGAAAAAGAAGAAGGTATGTCAAGGTTTCCTGGGGAAGCCCCTCAGAGGATGCAAGCTGGCAGATCAGGATAAGATATCACTGGAAAAGGAAAAAAATAGATACTTCTAAGCAAGCATAACAAGTCGAGACAGAATGATTATGCACTGTCTTGTGGTCCCATTAATGTGAGGTGCTCAGCAGAGAACGATGACTATGAAGGCCACTCTGTTCCTTACTGAGGCTTAACTAAGACATTTGCCAGGGGCAGATGCATCAGGAAGTGGAGTTGACATAATGTACCACAGTGAGAAGAAGCACAGTAACCTGCACACTGGGCATGGCAACTAGCGTTACATGTGCAATATGCTTTATTAACAAAAAATATTTGGTAAAATTAGTGAGCATTTTATATGAGAACTTACTGGAGGATTTCAATTTGCCTTTCAAGACTATTGCGATCTTCTGTATATTCTCGGATTATTTCCAGATCCCTGCAAAATTTTATTTTATGTTTCGATGAGAATTAGGAGTCAAGTCTTACCTACATTCATCCTTTAAAGCCCTTTCTTTTCAAAAGGTATGCATTCTCGACTGTAGTTTTCTTTCTTTCTCAGGTTCTTGCTCTGCCCTCTGTGTCACCAGAGTCTCATACCCACACCCTATGCAAACTTTCCTGCATCCAATCCTTCCAGTGTGGAGCACTCCCATTCCCCATTACACAGCACCCACCAGCTTTTCCCAGTCCACCTCAAAGACCTGGTTCTATTCTTCACTACAACTGAACTCAAAACCTCCTGAATCTCCCAGCAGCAAATCTAAATGTTCCTTTCCAAACTTATATCCTTCTGTACTCCCTTCAACTTTCACAAATCCTAGCACCGCTGTTTTCCTCCTTTCCTGTGATCACACCATCCTGTGCATCATGCGCATACTTGGTGTCTCTTCTTTCCTCACTCTAAAACCAAGAAGAACCCACATAACCCATCTGTCTGGTATGAGGAACACCCTCACACCCATTCCTCTGTTGGTTGAAATATTTCAGAGGCCCTGGCTTCCTCTTCAAACCACGCACTCAAAATTCATTTCCCTCTCCCCTGGAACCACTGCTCTACAGACAAACTTATTAGTTCCTAATACTCTTAGTTTATTCAGTTTCATCTGTAAAAACCATTAAAATAGATTTCTTCCTTATGTATCTTCTTTCCACTGCTACTTAGTTTGATCATTTATTAAGCCTTGCGCTGTCCTAAAAGACCAATAATTAAACCAGTTAATATTTTAAAAAGATCACACACACACAAAGAAATAAATCTCTTACTAAATATATTTTTAGAAAGCATAAAAAAAGATGTATTAGCAAAGTTAGTGAATGACCCTCTATTTATTACTTAGCTAAGCTTCGTTCCCATAGATAATTAAGTAAATATTACCCTGAAATTTAAAAACAAAATGTAAGTTTTCATACCGTTCAGAATTCAGACTCTGGTCAGCATAATCACTTTTCAAAGCGTCTAGTTCACTCTGAAGAAAGGCTATGCTTGTCTGTGCCTCTAAAAGATCGCTCTTGAGTTTTTGATTTTCCTAGAGAAAATCAGCCATGAGGAGCATTAGACTCAGGGTTTCTTGCTTCTGGGAAATGTGAAGCAGTATACAGGGTAGCCCCCTGCTCCTATCTTTCCCAAGTTCTTAAGTTAAAAATATATATAAATTCTTAAAGTTGCTCTTCACTTCTTGAATCTGACAGCTGTTACCAAACTCCAATAGGCAAAAGCTGTTCAGTATTCTCTTGGGAATGTTACTGGAAAATTAAATGAGTACAAACATTGGACACTTTTTTTTATTTTATGTATTATTTTCATGTTATGTGTGTGAGTGTGTTGCCTACATGTATGTGAGTGTGCCCGTGTCATGCAACGCCGGGGAGGTCAGAAGAGGGCTTCGGATTCCCCTGGAACTGGAGTTAAGGACCATTCGTAGCCACCATGTGGGTGCTGGGAATCGAACCCGGGTCCTCTGCAAGAGCAGTCAATGCTCTTAAACCTCTGAGCCATCTCTCCAGCCCCATGAACACCTTCTTTACTTTATGAGAGTTATGAAGCACTTACAAATAAGCTGTGAAATTACGCCAAAAATTGGGTATACTGGTTGCTTTTTATTATAGATACTATCTTCTGACTTTTTAAAGTTTTGTGACTAATAATGAAAAGCTATAATTATGATATTTTTACATATTCCTTAAGAAAAAAAACAGGAATCTTTCAGTTCAAAATGGTGGACTGAATACATAGTTTAACAAAGGAAATGAACCATTAACAGTTAAAGGAATGAAAGAGGGGCCCATGTGCAGTCAAGTAACTTAGACACATTCTGGATAGTAAAAACCAGATGAAATGTGCTACCCAAAAGAAGAGTCAGAAAAAAACAAACAAAAACAGCTGTTATGTAGATATAATTTGGTTTTTGTTTTGTTTGGTTTTTCAGACAGGGTCTCACTATGTAGGCCCCTCAGTAGCCTGGAACTTGGTATACAGACCAGGCTGACCTGGAACTCACAGAGCTCTGTCTGCTTGGATTAAAGGCAAGTACCACCACACTAGTTTTGATGCATATACAATATAAGTGCCCACTGCCAAAGAAATTTCATGTGTTGAAACCTTTTTCTCCAGTTTCAGGTTGGATTAGTGGTATGGAGATCTACCTGCCTCTGCCTCCTGAGTACTGGGACTGAAGGCATCACAAACACCCCACAGAGATCATGTTTTTTGAATTAACTGACTGGCTCCTGACAGAAAAGTGAAAGCAGCTCTTTGTCCTCATTTATCCTGGGAAATGAGGTCCCACAGCCTGTAGGAACTTTGTCTACAGAACACTTAGTCTACAGATACCCTCTCAGAGTGTGAGCTCCCTGTTTAGCTAGTTACATGAGAATCCTATACCACCTATCTAAAATTATCAAGTGAATCTTCTACTTTTAAACATGAATCAAGGCTCAAAGACTTTTGCAGAAGAGGTTGGCGGAGGAAGGGCTGGAGTGTTAACTGAACGACTGGATGTGTCCTCCAACCACTAGCCCAGCAAACTATAGTCACACCTCCTTCACACATCAAGGAGTCCATGGGGGAGTCAGTTACCTCTTCCCATCCAATCAGTCGACCTTAGCTGCATGTGAAGGAGGGGCTAAGGATATATAAGAACACCATGAGGCACCTCTCTTGCCATTTTGTGTGGCTGTTGGGAAGTCACAGGATCTATATTTGAGTGTAGCCTTTCTAGCACAGCCATAAATGGGGAGGGTGGGAGCACCCATTCTCCTGTAAACAAAACCCCAGCCTATGCTCTGTTAGCAAGCCCAATAAACTCTTTAGAATCATTGAAAAAGAAAAAAAAAAAGACTGCCAAGTATTAGAAAAAAATCATTTAGAAAGAACTAAATTCCAGAGGCCTCCTGGAAGACCCTATACATTTAGACAAACTTTCAAGAAAATGTGAAGGAAGAAAATAGTACAATTACAATGAAGAAGCCAAAGAAAGAGATTACAGTTTGGGTATATAGTAAGATTGAAGCAATCCAAGAAAAATTGACATATCATAGTCTTCAAAATTAATATTTTGAAGGGTAAAAATAAATTCCATGCGTTAAGGAAAATAAAAAATTCTTACAGATTAGTGTGATAACAAAATGGTTGAGTATCTACTACAAGAAGGCAAGAACTCAATCAGAAAACCCAAGAAAAGCAAGTAACTATTTGAAAGTTGTGATCCAAATGTAAAGACAAGGCAAATGCAGCAACCTCTGGAGTGGTAGGCTATGAAGGGACTGCTGTGATTGTAAGGCTGGGAACCTTCCTCCTGAGTGGCAGAAAGATAATGCCTAGGCAGAAAAGAAAGCATTCCTAGCTTAGAGTCATAAGAAACAAAAATGTCCTCAATCTTAGGGATTAATCTAAAATTAAAACAAATAAAATAACAGCATAAGTAAATGTTAATCCATTTCACAATACAGAAAGTAAAGAAATGCTCAACAAAAGACAGAAAAGACCAGAGAGAACAGTTGGATGAAGGACAGGGAAAATATACAAAACCAAAAGCATGAGGTTCATTACATAAAATAATGCTTAGCATCATGTGTCTGTTACTTGAAGTAAATAAACTTAAAAAAATACCTACTCATAATAGGTAGTATATAAATACTTATTCAAAAGTATTTAAAAGATTTTCTCTAACCATAGTATCAATTTCTCTTTAATCTTTTTTCCTTGAAACACAGAAACAGTACTGTAAATATTTGTCTCACAAGAAATAATCTTCTGATTAGTAAAAGGGTGGTTCTTACCATTGATAAATCATAAATTTGTTTTTTTAATGCTGCCATGTCCTCCTTTTGACTTATGTGCCTTGACTGTTCTTCAAGCTGAAAGATTAAAATCATGTAAATACAGTATCACTAAGATATTATAAAATATGAATGTGTAAATTCTAGAAGCTTTTAACTTTCAACATCGTATGACTATACAAATTATTAAACATAAAATTTGTAAGATTTAAACATTTGTTTCAAATAATTTAATCATTTGAAGAAGAGACTTTTATTTTTAAATGAATTTTTTTGAAAACAAGGGGAAAGACCTTTTGGAAATCACTTCATAGTAAAGCAACCCAGTCCATGTTTCACTCTTACATTAAAGGAGTCTGGGCATTCACATTTTCTTTTGTTCTGTGCACTGAACACTTCCTATCCTCTATCGTTTATAAAGGTTTTACCTTCTGTCAGAATATAAGATTTTTTTAGTGTTTTTGAGACAGGTTTATATTGTCCAGGCTGGCCTCAAACTTGCTATGTAGCTGAGGATGGCCTTTATACTCCTGATCCTCTGACCTCTACCTTTAATGTGCTGGGAATACAGGTGAGTGCTAGAAATAAAGGTATTAACTACTGCAACCAGCAAGAGTATGCATTTTTAAAAGAGCATTATTAATGTCAGACTCACCTGTTTTCTTCATGGTAATTTAATAAATGCTTACAGTAATAATTGGAATCACACAACAACCATCTGAGGTGGGGAAGAAGTCTGGTACAGGCAAGTAAAGTAAAAATGTCAAACAACTCCATCATTTCTCAGTTCCATAATTTTGAGCAAGTTATTACTCTCTCTGGAACTTAGTCCCCATTTCTAAAAGCAGGACATTTAGACTGTCCTCATAAAAAGGTTCAGTTTCCAAATGATGGAAAAAATCTTAACATAGAGTCAATAGAATGCCAGTTACTATAGTTAGGTAGGACAAGTCATTGTTAGATCCATTTTGCAGATAAGAAACTAAGGATCAGAAAGATAAAGAAAATTCTTCTATCATAGGAGAAAGTCAAAGACTCAGGCCTCCCCATCCTGACTCATGGCATCTCACTGCTTAGGTCCTTATCATATGGTGTGTCTTTCTTGCACATATCTTTGTAGTCTAAAGATCTGGAATGCCAGAGAAATAAAGACAATGAAAAGAAGACTTTATAGGTAAGAATATTGATTCATAAGTCTGGAAAGGACTCATAGTATGATGGTCTAATGACTTTCCAAACTGACATAAAAGGTAATTAGAGGAGCATTTCACAGAAAACTCCTAGATGATTGATGTTCAGTCATTACAGAGGTTTAGATAATCACAGCTGACAATGAACTGTCACTTCACCTCCTTGTAGTCAGTGATGCATATATTACAGGTGCCACCTGTTACTGGAGAAACTGAAGTCCCCTGTCAAGGGTCTTAGTCTCATTAATGAGACTAAGAAGAACGCTCAAGAACAATTTTATCAGAATTTAAAAGAAAAACCCCATAACAGGAAACATGTAAATCTTGGCAGCTGCCCAGAGAAGAAAGATGGAGAAAGGAAGAGAAAACCTCGCCTTCTGAGTGAGGCCGGCATGCTCAGAAGCGGAGGCCAATCACAAGACAGACAAGCATCTGTCAGCAGAAAATGGGTGAGGAGAAGCTTTACAGGAAGAGTAATGTACTCTCAAGCACTAGGGAGAGCATGCTCAGGAAAGAGATAGAAGAAGAAAATTTCTGAATAATTCAGAAAAGCAGGCAGACTTAAGAAAGACTCACAGAAAGCACCCCCCCCCCATTTCTTTAACATAGCTGCAGGTTAATTCTCCTTCCTTAGTCAGAAAACTGACTGGCCCAAGTGAATTGATGCTTATGTTTTGGGTAGTTTGTAATGTTAGGTCTCCAATCCGGCCAAATAAATTCTATTTTCATGACCAGAAGCAAAGATCTTTCCCTTAATTGCCTTCCAATAATACTGTTTTACTTAAGCTATTTCCATTAGTGATAGAAACAACTGCACACAAGAAGTGAGCCCAGCACTGAAAAAGAGCCAGCTTGTAGTGACAGGTCAGAGTGTACTTCAAACACCAGTTCCAAGCTCTGCATCTGGTGATACCAACTTGATACCATGAAATCAGTAACATAAACCATCGACACCGTGTCAAGTAGCAAGTGACCCAAACAGACCCCACCCTTCTGCTCCAGAGCTACTTCTTAACCTCTGCCAACATATCACAGGGTAGAAAATGCTGGAATGCTGTCACACTTTTGTTCATATTTTGACAAGATTTTCTTATTATTCCCTAATCAGTGATCCCTAGACCTAAACTTTCTTTTTTTTTTCTTTTTTTTTTTTTTCGGTCTTTTTGAGACAGGGTCTCCCTGTAGCCCCAGCTGTCCTGGAACTCACTATGTACACCAGGCTGGCCTTGAACTCACAGAGATCCGCCTGCCTCTGCCTCCCCAGTGCTGGGATTAAAGGCGTGTGCCACTACTTTCTTTTTAAAATAGCAATTTTCATTTAATTTAATAAATATTTTTTGAAATCTCTGCTACACACTTTGTAGTAAGCTAGGGGCAGAAATACAGGGATAACTGACCTAAAGAGATGTTTCATCCAGTATTGAGGAAGGGATGATCCACAAGACATGGAAGACTCACTAGAGGGCACGTGATGAATAAAAACTGAGAAATGGAAACAGGTTTGATGAACAACTGTTCAAGGGCATGAAATTTTATTAGACCTATATTAAATGACAGATAGTTGGTCTTGGAAATAGAAGAGGAACTAAGTAGTCTTTAAAAAGTCTTCCCAAGGAAGGACTTGATTCTGACTCTCAGTTCTATCTCTACTTCAACATAATTTTAAGTGTTTTTCATTATTAATAGACACATTGAGATGAGGCCATTTCTAGAATATAAAGCTGACATATGCATACCTTTTTTAACCTTTTGATGGTCCCCTGCAGTTCTCCTACTTCTGCTTCATACTGCCTTCTGAGGTCATTAAGGGCTTCCTCAGCTTTTCGTTTTTCCTACAGGGAAAAAAAATACTACATTTAAATGAATTCCACCCCTTAAACAGCTATCAAAACCCGTTAGGTGAGAAGCACTTTGCATCAAACTAAGCTGACCTCAAGTCTCTTAAAGGAGACAGTGAGAAGAGAAGACAGAAAGATATGAAGAGTTCTAGGTGTATAGCACTGTTGGAATTGAAACATAAAAATAGAAGAACTATAGGTTATCGTGCTTCACATAAACATTTCATCTTGAAGAAATCTCTAAGAATATTACCCTGTGATAGGGTCACAGCACATCCATTAATTAAGTACTTATTATTTTCAAAAGATACAGTACAGCTATAGCCTGCAGGGCTCCAGGCATGCCTAAAATTCCATGACATCTCAGGTCCCTGGAAGGCATGTTTGACATACCTTTTATCCTACAGTTTATATGTTATCAATTATATCATTGTAAATTTCTATGCAAAGTGTGTAGAAGCTGCAATAGGCCTAGGCTGGTAGAGTTAACAAGAATAGAATCTGAGAAATGTCAGGTGATTTTTGTCCTTAAGTGAACACGATAACATGTACTTATACCAGGTAAGATAACTAGAACACCATCAAATAACAATTGGCCCATTGTAGTATATGCAGCTAAGGCACCATTACAAAGCCTGTGTCTGTATGTCTCTAATTCAAACGTGCTCCTTTAAATCCCCCCAGAGCAGATAGTGACAAAAAAGGCACACAAGGAGGCCTAGAGACTGCTATTCAGAAATTCCCATTGATGTGGAAGAATAGGACTGGATTGAGAGAGGAGGCTGAGATTAACTTGTGAAGACTACTATGAAACACTGGAATTTAGGCTGCTGGCTCCTAAGAAAACAGAGACAGCCAGAAAAATTCATGGCATGTAAATGATCTCTAATAGGTTATAAAGACCCCATCTCTCTTCTGAAGCAGGACTTTTAGATCATACTAGCTGCCTTTGTCTCTCCCAGAAAGCAGACCACTTCCCTTAGCAATCTGTGCCTTAGGACAATGAAACTGAGATGCAGGTGCCTGCAGTGACACAGGCCTAAGAAGGAAAAATGAGCTCAGATGTTCCCTCTTCTCCCCACACCCAGGTGGGCTCTCTCTCTGGGCTAGAGTTGATAAGAAAGCACACTGTGCTAGGATCTTACAGCCCCTCTCCCATTTCTACAAGTTTATAGATCTTGGCCAGACTACACTACATGGCACGAAGCTTGTCCGCATCTTTGGAAACCTGTAAGAATCAGACACCCTCTTTGTTCCAGAAGTTTAAAGGCCCTTTTCTTCAGGACTCTAGCTTCACTGTTTTCCAGGCTGAACTTTTGATCTCCTGATCTTCTGGTCTCAATTTCTCAAGTACTCCGGTAACAGGCATGTACCATAATGCCCAGCTATCTCCGCCTTTATTGGATGATTGTGAGAATTAAATAATTTGTGTAATAATTAAATAATTTGTGTAATTAAATAATCCCTATAAATCAAATACTCAAGTGTACTAAATATTTAATGAGTGTTAAATGACCCATATATATTAAACTGGGTGTGGTGGCGCAGGCCTTTAATTCCCAGCACTTGGGAGGCAGACAGGAAGGATCTCTGTGAGTTCCAGGCCAGCCTGGTCTACATAGTGAATTCTAGGCCATCTGGGGCTACAGGGAAACCCTGTCTCAAAAAAGACCAAGATATTAAATAATCCATGTGAAATTCCTGGCAGGAGAATATTTCCCTATCAACTATCTTGGCTTAGTTCAGCTTTCTAGCTATGTATGCTGATTACCTCTCCAAGTGAAGCTCTTTGAGATTTAAAGGAAAAACGTTCTCTCTCTTCAAGGCCTCATCATGCTGCCTGTGGTATGATGTTCTACCTCTTCTAATGCTCTTCTACTTCAAGGCCCAATCACAGTCCTCCATGATTTGCAAGGCTCTTTTCCAAGCTCATTCTTAAGGATAATTTTGTATCTGCTCCTTTCTACAAATCTGCAGTTTATTCTCTATTCTTTTGAGTTATAACAAGGACCATGGTTGAGCTCTGGCTCAGTTCTAAATTTGTTTCCCTTTCCTAACAAACTACCTCCTTTCCTGTAACTATCCATGTGTCTCTTTACAATTCATTAAGAGATACAAAACTTCAGCAGGTGCCCCTCTGAGATTAGATTCATGCCTATAACACCAAGAGCCAAGTCATTTTTAAACTTTCTGTGTCTCTTAACAATTATACCATGACATATTCTGTGCTCACTATTCAAATTGTTTTAGGTTAAAAATCAGTGAAATTCAGTGAACTAATACTCACTAATTGTCCACCATCTAACAAGAATGGTTCTAGGAACCAAGAATGCAGAGATAGAGGAGGAAACAATGAAAACTGATCTGCCCCTGCATTCTAGTTGAGAGAGGATGGAAGGAAGGAGGGAGGGAGAGACAGAAGATAGTTTTTAAAAACACATTAAAGAGGGAAAAAAGCAGTGAGAAGTGACAGGAAGTCTCTGCAGAGGTCCTCACCCCATATCTGAGTACATGCCAGATTCAAGGTCTTATTAATCATTAATTGGTCATCCCTATTTTCTACTCTTTTTCTTTTTGCTGTCCCTTCCCTCCTCTCCTCTCCTCTCCTCTTCTATTCTCTCCTCTCTTCCCCTCCCTTTCCTTCCCTTCTTTCCCTCCCCTCTCTTCTTCTGGCAGGGCTTCACTGTTTCCCAGGATGAACTTGATCTCCCGATCTTCTGGTATCAATTTCTCAGATACTCAGGTAACAGGCATGTACCATAATGCCCAATTATCTCCATTTTTATTGGATGATTGTGAGAATTAAATAATTTGTGTAATTAAATAATCCCTATAAATCAAATACTCAAGTGTACTAAATATTTAATGAGCATTAAATGATCCATTATATATTAAATAATCCATGTAAATTATATAATCCATGTGAAATTCCTGGCAGAAGAACATTTCCCTATCAACTATCTTGACTTAGTTCAGCTTTCCAGGTAAAACAATGAGCAATACATATTACCTGTTTCACATGTAGTCATGATGACAAGTAGTTCAGGCAGTCTTACTAACATCAAAATCACCTGGGTCCGTGTATTACAGTACCAAAAAGCCCCTTAAGAGAAAACTGGTCAAGTGAATAAGAATCTCTAGCCTGGGTGGAGCCTTAACTTTCCAGTTTTGCTGAGTCAATCACCTGGTTACAGCACTACCCAGGAAAGCGGGTTTACCTTAAATCATACCACAGAGATAGACAGAATACATAAAGCATTAATAACATAGTAAACTCTTCCTTCCCAGAATCCTCGCCCACTACTGCAAAGCTTACATACCAGGCCATAGACATCTAGCTTTCTGTAAGACTTCCCTCTTTTTCTAATTCTTCAGAAAAGCATAACCTCTTTTTCTTCTTTTTATCTCTTTTCTAACCATATTTTTCCAAAAGCTCTGGGTTGCCCCAATATTTTGGGCTTTCTCACTGTTTCTTTAAGATTCCCCACCTTGTGTCCACCACATGTCTGATCTCCATGCTGGCTCTAAGTGAGCATGGCTTTATCGCTTTTCTCCTTCCTTCCATCTCCTCAGAATGGCACCAAGATTTATACCTTGCCTGTTCTGAGAATTTTTCTTAAAATTCTAATAAAATTGTCCTAAATCTTACATTTAATTCAATGAATTCTTAAATTATTTTATGAACATCCCTGAAAGGGGACCCCATTTCCCCCTGTGCCACATGGCCACAAACACAGACATAATAACTTTTATGGCTTAAAATATTTTACTAATATCTCAATAAAGACAATTATAACTCATTCATTTCATTCCTAATCTGCAACATGCAGAGCCGAGGGAGTCAGGCCCTATTTGCTAGTGGCTGACCCAGTGACTTGTGATGCCTTATATAAAGAACTAGAGTTTGACTCCTAATGGCCCCTGGACTCACTCCAAATAATCAGTCCCAAGGACAGATGGTATTAGAAATTACTACTTAACTGGATAGTGGGCTGTCCATCTACTCAAATATGACCCCATACAAATACTCAAATATGACCCCATACAAATGGTACAGGACACAAGGCAGGTAAATTAACTGCTGTAAAAAGTCTGTTCCAGCTCATCTTATAGGGTGCAATAGTCTCTTTTTCTGTCCTCATTTTTTCTTTCTGAGAATCTGGCCACTCTGTTAATGTCTATGGTGTATATTCTTTATTAAAACTTGTACATAAATTCTGGTCTAATAAATACTTACACTCTCTTACATTGGCAGATAGTCCCAGTCCCACAAAATCTATATAATGTTTCCTATGAGTTGAAAATGTGCATCTATGGACACAAATCTGATCAATAAAATTCAGCAAACAAAATTCAACAATATATGTGATATATTGTATCATAATTGGTAAGACAAAAAAAGCGTCATTATCAGAAGAGAAGCATCTTTATTCAGAGGCCATTATCAACCCAAAACATCTAATGGAATCTACCAAATGTTATTGGGTGTATATAATGCTATAGAATGAAACACATATAAAAAAAAAGAAGATAAATGTATTTCTACAAGTTCACTAGTAACAATCAGAAATCAAAATTTTAAAACATCTTAGTAACATCAAAATACAATGCACTTAGGAACAAAGCACATGTAAGATCCTCACATAACAGGCTATAAAACATTCCTGATAAGGAAGAAATAAATAAAAACAGAGAATGGCTTGTGTTTGTAGAACAGAATATTCAGTGTTGTTAATGCACCAATTTCCCACATTGACCTACAAATGCAGTGAAGTCAAATTCCCAGCAAGATATTGTTTTAGATTTGCTTTTTAAAATAATTACGGTTGATTCTATGGAAATTGAAGAATCTAAAATAGGCAAAACAACTTCACAAAAGAAAAAAGTTAAGGAATGAACACCACTTGACTTCAAGACTTTTTTAAGCAGCAGTTGTCGGGATAGCACTATTGATATAAGGACAGGACAAAATCAAGAACTGAGAAATAAACCTGCATAAAAACGGTAAACTGACTTTTAACCAAATAAAGAACATTAATTAGTAGTGTTTTCAACAGATGGTACTAGAATAATTAAATACACACTAAAAAAACTGAACAATGATCATCATATTTTGTACCATATACAAAAATGAATTGAGAGTGTAAAAACACTAAAATATATTAGAGGGAATACAGGAAAATTTCTGTCTCCTTGACTAAGTCAAAGATTGCTACATACAGCACCAAAAGCATCATCCACAAATGAAGCTTTCTAATTTGGACTTTACCATATTAATTTTTTCCTACTTCTCAAGAAACTGTTAGAAGAAACTGTTACAAGCAGAATCTGGGTGAAAATGCTTATAGACCAGGCATCTGATAAAGAAATATTCAGAGCATACAGAGACCACTCAAAACTCAGTAATAAAACTTAGTTTAAAAAAAAAAAACTTAATTTTTAAAATGATCAAAAGATTTCACAAAAGGATGTATTATATATATGTATATATATAAAATGACAAATAAGCACTTGAGAAATTCTCAATAGGTTAGTCATTAGAGAAATGCAGCTTAAACCACACCCAGATTCTTCTACTTAGTTACATGTGGTGTAGAACTCTCATACTTGGCTGTACACTATTAGGCACTCTGTAAACCAGTTTGCCAATGTCTTACAAAAATGAACTATACCTGCAGAGAGGAGATTAAGCCAATTCATGCTAAGAACTCACTCAATAGGAATAAAAGTATATTCCTACATAAATTTTCATATATGAATACTCATAGCATCCAAACTTATAGGAGTCTAAATCTGGAAATAACTCAAATGTCAACAGATGTATAAATAAACTCCCATATCTACATGATCCAATTCTAATCTCACTAGAAAAGTAGATACTGATATGCGGCTAAGTCTTACAATAATTATGCTGAGTAAAAGCATCCAGAGAATAAATCACACATACTGTAATATTCCACTCATATACAATTTTAAAAACTTCAAAGTAATCTATAGTAACAAGAAATAGAACAGCGGTTGTCTAGCAAAGAGAGACAGAGCAAGAAGGAAGACATAACAAAGCGACCTGAGAAGAATATGACCCATGTTCTTGCTTGCAAAGACAACTCCACAGTATACACGTGTGTCCAAACTTAACATGTTCTAACAATTTACACAGGTACAGTTTAGTCAATATAAATTAGACATTAATAAAAGTGTCATAATGAAAAAACTAATTGAAGCAATGCAATATACAATCCACAAACAAAAGAAGTTGAGGTGGAAAATAAGCACTGTGTCTAGAAAACTAGGTGAGGGAATCAGAGGAAGGTGGAAATTTTCAACTTTGAAGAATTTAGAAAAGTAGAAAGGAACAGGATAACAATCACCAGGGCAAAGAAAATGATTTGAATAAAATCAGAGTCAGGAGCAGTGATATCAGTGGGCAGCTATGCAGGGTGGAGAACTCCAAAGGCTGAGGGATGCCAGGTGCCTGGGGGAACCTAGGGGAAAATCTCTAATAAGCTATCATATATTATTCCAGAGACAATATGATTAGAAGGCTATGGGAGTGGTGCCAGGAAAGACTGGCAGACAGGCTTCCTCTCAGTGTCAAAGCTGCTCAATTAGCAGTAACACCCTAGACTGACATGCTCAGGCTTGAGCATACAGGCATATGGAGACTGACTGACTGCAAATGTCATCATTGCAGACTAGAGAAAAGAAGTTGGGGGGATGGCACAGTTTTTGTATTTTTTAAATTTTTTATCTTTAGGTTGAAGTGAGGAAACCAAGGAAGATATTATCATTACAAAACACCATGTTATCAGAGGTGGAGGCCATAGCAACACCGCCACTACCAACAAGCAGTTTGGGAGGCACTGGATTGGAAGTGATGACATTTGATTATAGTATAACATATGTACCTGAGAAGTGTTTAATAAATGAATGGATTCACAGATTAAAGAATGGTGAAAATTTTTAAATCATCTGCACCAACACTGGGCTGTGAACCCTGAAGCAGTCTATGGGTAGACCAAGCTGGCCTTGAACTCACAGAGAACCGCCTGCCTTTGCCTCCCAAGTGCTGGGACTACAGGTGTGCACCATGATGCCTGGCTTTGCCCAAAGGGCTTTTAAACTTGTTATTAAGAGATACAAAGGCATCTTTGTGTTAAAAAAGCATTTAAGGTAAAATATCTGAAAGGAGACAAGAAGGCACTAAGCCACAGAAAGTAAGGTAGACATTAACAGCCATGATGTGCCTACCATAAGCACAGTGCTTCATATACATGAAGATTAACCTTCACTGAGGCTGGTAGGCAGGATTATCCCATTTTAAAGATAGAATGCCAAAGACTCATGATGAGATGATTTTTCCAGAGCCACCTGGCCTTGGTAAGGGCAAAGTAAAGTGGAAGACTTAGGTCTAAAAGATGCCAGTACTCAGGCCTGCAAACTTGCTGCCTCTCAGTATCACTGATGCAAATATATGAAAGTGGAATTTTAGATTCTGGTATTAAGTACTCAAAGAAATGTGTGAATTTTCTGCTTTAAGTAAACATCACTTGCTCAAATATATTTTATGCTGAAAAAAAACGTTTCCACCCCCCCAGAGAAAATCACCAATGGTAGCATGTAACTTTCACCTTAAAAATTCCTAGAATAATATTCCATCATGAAATACCACAGTTGGGAGACAGGATTTTAATCTCACTCAATCTAGATTTAAAGTTCATCAGTAAGACAAATATATAGAATCCCAGCCATCTTTACTACCAAAGGCCGGCTCTCCAACTCTGCCAGTCCTTCCTTCCATGGTCACTTACCCTTTTCAAAGATACCTCTGACCTCCGACCTAAACTGACACCTCTCCAACTCACACATGATTTTTTGCTGTGCTTGTCACTACCAGAAACTTACATCTTTCACTTATTTACCTGATTACAATCTCTGTATTTTTTTAATCCATTACCAAAAACACCTCTGGTCAAAATCACTTCACTGGTCAAAATCCACAAACAGAGTACTAAGTAGCTGCTGTCCCCAGGCTCTGGTTCGAAGAAAAGTGCCCACAACTCCGTGATAACAGGTGCTCCCTGAAATGCCCAAGCGAATGGCAAATCCACGGACTCACATCTTTCCGGGTCTCATTTTCTGCTGCCTGAATCCTTTGATCCATTTCCTCTTCCAGTTCACTCAGCTGCATGGCTGCCTTGTCCTGGGCTCTGGAATTCAAAAAGGAATTGTACACTTGGGATGGAAAGAGAGTCAAATCAATGACTTCAAGCCTCATAGCATGTTGATGAGGAGGATGGTATTCTAAATAATATTCCCCATTCCCTCTATGATATACAAGTCAGATTATCATTTTGACTAAGTGTAAAATGACAAAATAACAAATTCTTAAAATCTTGCTGCCACAACTGAGTTACAAAACCTAGATTAAAAAAAAAAAACTTTATGGAAAACGATGGCTACATTTAATTTTTAAATTCTATTATATAAACTTCCAAATATTATATGTTGAAGTCAAAGGGAGAAAAAGTGATTCTAGCAATTATTTCTAATCAATCTCCTAAGGTTCCAGAATAGTAATAACATCTGTTAGAGAAAGTCTCATAGAGCAGTCTGTGACCTGATTCCCTATTGGCAATTTGGGTAACCTCTTCAGAGGATGGTGTGATAAGAATAGGAGATAGGAATTGGCTAGGCAGTTAGGGTAAAAAGACCCCAAAGAAAAGTAGCCAGTTTCTTGGCTAAAACTCACAATGTCCTTGGTCCGCTCAGCAACATACTCCATTCAAAGGCCAAAAATGTCAAAAATATTTGGGAGCTTTTATCTAATCCTTAAAAGATTTTAGGGTTACCTCTTCAGAAGGGGGAATGCTAGAGTAGCCAAGCCACGCTAAAAAATAAATAAATCAAAGAAGAAGAAAGAGTACATGAAGTTATCAGAAAAAAGTGATGGGGAGATATGGGAGGAGTTGGAGGGGAGGGAGTGGGCATGGATTTGATCAAAACACCTTATGTGCACGTATGAAATTCTCAATACATTATTTATTAAAAAAAGAAAAAGTCTCTTTTATTAATGAAATTAATATATCAGATCTTTATGTCACTGAGATGATGAAAAGTTAGAAATGAACAATTTTTACTGAGGAGGATAGAGTCCTTTAGTTTGTTTCACTGGTAATTATCTAGTATGGAGAAGTTCATCACTTTGCAACTGATAAGATTTCATCAAACTTTAAAAACATAGTTCCTTCATTTTTCTCTAAGGTACATGTCCAGTAAGCTGACTTTCCCATGTGTGAAGGGCTCTACTCATGATGTCACCTACTGAGACTCAGTATCCCAAGGGTGCATTTTCATTCTTTTGAAGATAAAGGACTGAGACTTGGAGAGAGTAGGAAATTTATCTGTGACGTTTTATACCTATGAGTCACAAGGCTAAGCTTCAAATAGAATTCTGCCTAGCTCTCTGGCACTTTCTTGTATGTACCAAGCAGTTGGATAGAAGACACATCTCTAAATTGTTCTGTATGGAATCAACAGTCCCAAGGACCTGACATCACACTATCAACAGATTGCTATTTGACCCTGTAATTACTGCCAGACACAACTTACCATCTGTGGATTTAGTTTAGAAAGCTCTGGATTCCTGAAGTTGAGGAAGTTTACTTTTAGCATAATGTGATCATGCCATTCAGTTCCTCTGCCACCCCAGGTCACAGAGCAAGTTACAGACTTTGTATACTTTGAAAGGAGTTGCCTCAGTACCTCTTCACAGCAATGGCCAGGTTTTCCATTTCTGTGCTTTGAAGTTTGATCTCATGGATAAAGTTCTTTATCACATGTTCATATGGCTGAATTAGTCTTGGCTCCACAAGGTTGATGTTTTGATACAGGGTACTAACTTGTTCTTTTCTGCCAAAAATATTAAAGTTAAATTAGATCAGGTAAAAAGAAAAACAGAAAAAGTACAAGACATTTTTAGGAATGAGAAAGATAACTAAAGAAGAAATGAAGAAGGATTAAAAATATTCACAGACTGATCTAGAATGAAGAGAAAAGTCAGAGCCCTGTTGCTATCTTCTCCATGTCGAAAGATGGCCGGTGGATGTGCTAAGAAAAGACTCACAACAAATGATTCTTTTTTTGTTGTGTTTGCTGAAAATGGAATAGTAAATAACTTTACAGAAAAGTAAACTGATGACCTAACTCCATGCATTACCAATCCCTAATAAGACATGTGTTTTAAGAGTGTATATACCTACATTTTGTGGTCAGTTAAAATATTACTTCATGCCAGGTGTGGTGGTGCATGCCTTTAATACCAGCACTCGGGAAGCAGAGGCAGGAGGATCTCTGTGAGTTCAGGCCAGCCTGGTCTACATAGTGAGTTCCAGGACAGCTGGGACTACAGGGAGACCCTGTCTCAAAAAGACCAAAACATATATATATATATA
>NW_008345222.1:185030-227356 GCF_000622305.1 Nannospalax galili
ATGACAGGGGTGCACTTACATACATGCAGGCAATACACTCATACACAAAAATTAAAAATAATAAATTTTTTAAAAATTAAAATTGAAAAAAGTACTTCATGTAAATTCATATTTGTGGATACATTTGCACTAATTTTACTTATAGTGTTTCTAATACCAAATATGTGGGGTTTTCTCACAAAAATCAATCCTTTGAATTTTCTGGATACCAATTAGGTTGTCCAACAATTTGATTCAACTGATACTGACTACTACTAAAAGTTGGCACAAACTCCACAGGCTAAAGTCTCCTATCCACAAGGCTGCCCCCACTTCAGAGGCCAGTCACCAGTTCCAAGTAACCTCTCTTTTTAACTAACCAGCTATGTATCAGTAGTTCCCATGACTCTCCACAACTCCAGAAGATCTGATAATTTGTTAAAATGGCTCATGGAACTAGGAAAACATTTTACTTACTTTTAATGGCTTACACTAAAGGACATGATTAAAAATTAGCCAAATGGAAGGGATGTGGAGGGATGGTATTGGGGACTACAGAGTTTTCATGCCCTCTCTATCTTTGCCACTCAATCTACCTGCATCTTGATGTGTTTGTTCACCAACTCAGAAGCTCTCTAAACGCTCTGGTATGGGTGTTAATAGAAGTTGTAGTGTGTAAGTATGACAGGTCAAATCACTGACCACTAACTCAACCCTCAGTCCCTCCTTCCTCCTCAGAGGTGGGGATGAGGCTCCAAGTTCCAATCTTGTAATTATGCCTTGCATTTTTTTAGGAATCAGAATCCATTCAGAAACAAGCTATGAGCCTAAAGCTACCAGCTATTTCATTGCCATACAGAAGATTGAGTAACTGACTGGGCTAGTAGTACCCCTGCCTTACAGATCAGCAGCTAAAATGCTCTAAATGGAACTGAATGTGATCTCTAAATAATATACCCTTTATGTCTAGTTAGAGCAATGCACGCTGCATGAATTTAACAACCACTGTATTTCCCATTATACCCCAAATTCTCTCAACTGATGGGCAATCACTATTGACATCGTACATCAGAAACCATCCTTCTAACCCCAGTACAGAGCCAGGCTTGATGTAATTTAATATGAACTGACTGTGACAGCATGTGACAGCAGCAGGGCTTTAAAAAATATTTTATTTATTATATTTATTTTTTATGGGTATGAATATATTACATGCATGTATGTAAGTGCACCCACGTTGTGCAATGCCCATGGAGGTCAGAAGAGAGTGTTGGATACCCTGGAACTTAAGTTACAGACAGTTGTTGGCCACCATGTGGATGCTGGGAACCAAATCTAGGTCCCCTGCAAGAGCAGTCAGTGCTCTTAACTGCTGAACTGCCTCTCCAGATCCCTTGACCAAAGGCAAAGAGTATTTAGGCCAACTAAAGGAAGACATGCCAGAGATTTGAAAAATAGATAATTCCTTGAGTCTGAAATAACTAACTATAACACTAATGGGAAATAACTATCGATTTCCATAAGGCATTTCATAAAAATGCCAAAGATAGCTAATATTCACAGGAAAGCCAGATTCTTTCATATATACTGCATTATTTAAAAATCACCACCAGTAATTGGCTAATTCTTATGTTCAGTGATTTTACAGTTTCTCCTTTCACAGTGTAAAAAATGCAGAGCCTCCTGACCCTAACATGGAGTGATTACTCTTCTTGAAGTGTGTATCTTGCTCTGTAAAAGTCACTGGGCAGACCACTATAGGAACTAGGAAACCCATGAGCTTTCCACAGTCATCTACAGCACCTAAGAGCACCAAAGTGACAACTGCAGGTCACTCAACAACAAATTCATACCATCTTCTCCATCCATATGTCCTGGACTCCACTGAGGGAAGTCTGTTAAGAAACTATGAGGCACAGGGAGAGACTACAATAATGTGGAATGTCAGTAATGGAAAGGCTGTGCATAGAGTCATCTCTCACCTGGAATTGATGACACAGTTAAGTATAGCAAGATTTATGCTACTCAGGTATGGTAGCTCATGCCTATAATCCTAGGATTTTGGAAGCTAATGCAGGAAGATCATGAGTTCAAGGTCAGCCTGAGCTACATTACTGAGTCTCAAAAATTTAAAAAAAAAATAAAGAAAAAGAGGAAAGGAGTAGGAGAGAAAGAAAAGGAGGGAGGGAGGGAGGACAGGAGGGAAGGAAGAGAAGAGGGAGGGAGGATTAGGTTACAGACCTTCTAGCTGCCTATTCAGGCCACACACTCCCTACCACAAGAAAGCATAAAGAAATCAAACAGGGCTAAGGGCCTGTGACAAGCTGAATCACTGCTCCAGCACCCCAAATTCATGTTTTACCACCAGCACCTCAAAATCTAACTACACTTGGAGACAGGGTCTCTAAAGAGAATTAAGTTAAAATGAGATTATTATGGTGAGTTTTAACCAAATCCTACTAGTGACCTTATTAAAAAGAAGATAGTTGAACACAGACACAAACCAGCGGGAAGACCATGTGAAAATGGACGGGAAGGCCCTAGGACAAGCAGATCCTACTGGTACCCTGGTCTTAGACTTCTAGAATCTATAATTATAAGAAAACATACATCTTTTTAAAAAAATATTTTTAGTTTATGTGTATGACTGTACTGCCTACATGTATCTAAGTGCACCCATGTCATGCAGTGTCCAAAAGAGGTCAGAAGAAGGCATCAGATCCCCTGGAACTGGAGTTACAGACAGTTGTTAGCCATCATGTGAGTGCTGGGAGTCAAACCCAGGTCCTCTACAAGAGCAGCTAGTGCTATTAAACCTCTGAGCCATCTCTCCAGCCCTGAATTTCTTGTCGTCTAAGCTACCCACACTTTGGTAGTTGATGCCACAAATGCCTGGGCCACCCATAGAACCCAAGGTCACACAGTGACTAAGTGGCAGAATTGAAGAAAAAAAGCAAAGAAAAAATAAGTGATGGGGAAATATGGGAGGGGAAGGAGTAGGCATGGATTTGATCAAAACACCTTATATGCATGTATGAAATTCTCAATAAAGTTTATGTAAAAGTTAAAAAAGAGAAATATAAATGAATCTAGTGCTGGAGATCAACAATTAATATCTTACTATTTCTCAACTGCCAGAAGAAATGAGATTCAAATAATCAACAGAACTTTGACACATTAGAGGACATGAGGAGTATATTAACTTCAATGATTAATTAGACATAGCCCCAAATACATTTATTTGGCTTTAAATTTCTTAGTTTATTTTCCTTCTAAATAAATTGCTCCCTCTATTCAGGTGTTAATCATGGGTTTTTTTTTTAAAGAAATGATCAAGTTAAGTATTATTAATTATCTCACAAGAGTAAGTCAGTTTATGTAGTGATTTAGGATCTCAAACCTGCCATCACCCCTTCATCAGAACTCATGACAAATACTGGCTGCAAGAATGACCCACATTTATTAAACAGTAGGAAAACAACAATAAAATCTCTTCTGAGACTGCCCAAGGTAATTCAAATGCACAATGATCATTAATGTCTTTACCTTTGTTGTCTATTGAAGACTAACAGGATGCAAAATCTAAAGACACTTTTTAAAAAAAAATACTTTATTATTTTTATTTTATGTATTATTTTTATTTTGTGTGTCTGCGTGTATTGCCTGCATGTATGGAAGTGCACCTATATCATGCAATGCCTGCAGAGGTCAGAAGAGGGAGTTGGATCCCCTAGAACTGGAATTATGGACAGTTGTTGGCTGCCATGCGGGTGCTGGAATCTGAACCCGGGTCTTCTGCAAGAACATTCAGTGTTCTTAACTGCTGAGCCATCTCTCCATCCCCCTAAAGACATGTTGTATAGTGGGAACCTGTCAGGGACACTGTTGTTTTCCAGCTAACTGTGTAACAGTGAAATGTTCAGAAGCAGCTATCTCAGTGGTTCTTTCACTTTCTGCCAATGTCTAAAGTGGGAAGAAAGTATAATGACATAAATTTTCTTGGGTCCTTTGCTGATTGAGACATTACAAAGAATTTTAGGAATATATGTATGTTACACAATTAACTGTTAACATCAGAATAGCTTGGATCCTCATCTAACCTGCTTCTTATGGCAGGAGATTTGGAGAAACTTGATTTCCTAAAACCGTGATTGCAGCTTTGGGACTAGCCATGGACAATAAAATGGGAGATGGAACGCTGTATACTTACCACTTTCATGCTTGGCTCCTTACAAGACCTCAGCTCATGTTCATGCTCTTCTACTTCCTTCTCTCTTCCTTCTTGTTCTCTCTTCTTTACCCTCATATCTGAACTAAGGAACTCTAATATGGCAAAACCGCATAATAGACTGTACTCCCCTAAATCACCACCTGGAAGGGAACAATCTGCTACTGCCTAATCACATCCTTTTGTTTCACATAAGGGAGGAAGAAATTTGTACTGTGTGAATCCATTAAGCCTGGGAAGTTCTTTGTTACAGCTAACTTACTTTAGAAAGCTGGCATATCAGTTTGCTATTTAGGTATTTTATTATCCTCTTCACAATGAATATACTTCCTCACCTTCAAACTTGACCCCTTTGTATGAAATAAGTAATAAAACTTTTATGATTAGAGTAAATCTTTACTACTGCTACTCACTCTCAAGAGTGCACTAAAGACTACTCTGCAGCATTTCTATACTAAAACTGAAATTCACTGAGTACCTGATACACAGTTTATACATTGATTTAAACATTTACATTTGTTATTAATTTAACTCTCATGATAGCCTTATGAAGTTATCACCAGGAATGTACTGAGGCAAAGAGAGACAGATGATGCTATAGGAGCATAGCTAAGATTCCAGCCACCTGACTGTGGATTCTAACTCAGTCTACCTGGCTCCAAAGTCTGCCTTTCTAGGAAAGCTCATATCACAGCAAGAAAAAAACACCTGGTCTTTTTAGGTAAGAGTTGGATGCTTGTGTCCTGCACATGCAGCTAAACATCTTTGGATTCTTCAACTCAACAATTCCAAAGCCATTACTTGATGTCAAGACAGTGTTTTCTTCCAAGAATATATGTCATTGGCTTTCTCTAGCATGCTACTTCCTAATGTCAAAGGTTTTAAAAATCATAAAATACACAGTGGGTGCACACAGCTCTCAGTATGTACACAGGAGTGCCTAGAAGGACACTAGGTAGCTGCAACCATCAAGACCCAGGGCCTTCTCAAAGAAATTACACATTGACTCAAAAATAACACGGTATGGCCTATCCCTTGAAACTGTGAGAGTGCCTGACTTGGCCACCAGGATTGAGGTGCCCAAGTCCTGCCTTGTCCATAGCCCTGCTTTGGGACGATCTGCAGTCTCATTCCTGCTGCTGCAGCTCTTAGGCTTCCCTGCTGCCTAGTAAGGACCAGCAAATTATTTTCCAGTCTCCTCTTCTTAGACCTTGGCCCTCTTCTTCGAAGGCTACTGAAGGCCTCATCCCTCTAAGGCTACTGAACTGTGCCTAACTAGCCAGGGCCACTTCACCTTCCTGAAGAGCTCCTGAGTAGCCTGCCTGGATATATCTGGTCCCTCCAATGTAAAATCAAAAGAGAGAAGCTGAAGCCTAGAACAACTAACTTTTCATACCCAATCAGAAAGCAACCAAGCAACATCAATAATACAAAAAGAATCAAACTTCAACTCAAGAAAGTCAGGCCATACCAGAATAACAAAAAAAGAAAAGAAAAGAAATCCACATAACAACAATGAAAAAAAATATGAAAAACCAAATTATTTGTACCCACCAAACATCACCAGTCCTAGAAGAGTTCTAAAATGAGAACTCTCTAGAGGTAACCCAGGACACAGAATTTAGAAGAACAATCGTAAACATGACAAAAGAATTCAATGAATTTAAAGATCACACAAGCAACTCAAAGACATAGGAATATTAAACAAAACTCAGGCTGAAATGAAGAAGGAAGTGAAAAACTCAATAAGCCAATTTAAAATGACAGGAGAAAGCCTCACCAACAGAATAAATAAAATGCAAAACAGAATATCAAGAGTGGACGATAAAGTTGAAGAACTGCACCACTCAAGCAAAGAATACGAAAAATTTAAAAAACAACCACAGGAATGGACTATGAAGGAAATGTGGGACACCATGGAAAGACTAAATGTATGCATCATAGACCTAGAAGAAGGAGAAGAATCACAGGTAAATGGCATTGATCAGATCTTCAATAGGATTATAGAAGAAAATTTCTCTGAGGTAAGGAAAGAGCACAGAACACTAAATAGACAGGACCAGAAAAGAAACTCACCATGTCATATCATATCATAGAGAGAATATAGAAAGCTGCAAGAGGAAAAAAAAAAAAACAAAGTCACATATAAAGGAAAGCCCATCAGAATTATAGCTGACTTTTCAATGCAAAGTATGAAAGCCAGAAGAGCCTGGGACAAAGTATACCAAGTTCTAAATGATCATAGATGACAACCCAGAGTAATTTACCTAGAATATCTATTATAGTTAAGAGGAAAGAAAAATCTTCCATGACACTAATAGGCTGAAAGAATTCACGTCTACCAAACCACCCAAGAGACAACAGAAAGAAAATAAATGAAAGTATAATTGTGGAAACACAAAATTTGACCAAAACTGCAAAAAGAAATTAAAAAGACAATAACCATTACAAATCTTTCAATAATAACTTTAAATATCAATAGCCTCAGCTCCCTAGTCAAAAGACACAGGGTAGGTGAATAGATTAAGACACAAAATCCATCTTTTTTGTTTTTTTTTTTTCCAAGAAACTCACATCACCTTTAAGGATAGCACTACCTTAGGGTGAAAGGACAGAAAAAAAGGTTTCTAATAGATGGCACTAAGAAACAAGCAGGTGTTGCAATTTTAATACCTGACAAAATAGACTTCAAATTAAAACTAACAGAAGAGATAAAAAGGGGCATTTAATTCTGATAAAAAAAGTTGATTAAGAAGATATTACAATCATAAACATATATTCACCATACTCTGGTGCACCCAATTTCATAAAAACAGTTCTCTAGTACTAAGACACAGATTAAGCCCAACTCAATAACAGTAGGTAAATTCAACACCCCATCTCCAATAGACAGGCCAATTGAACAATGAATAAACAGAGAGACAACTGAATTAAATTGTACCATACATCAAATGGACCTAACAGACATCTACCAAATATTCTACCCTAGCAGCAAAGAGTACATTTCCTATTCAGCAGCCAGTGGAAGTTTTTCTAAAATTGATCACATACTGGAACACAAAACAAACCTTAACAAATACAAATTACACGAATTTCTGGAGATTAAATGACATAATCCTGAATGATGAATCAGTCAAAGAAGAAATTAAGAAAGAAATGAAAGTATTCCTGGAACTAAATGAAAATGATAATACAACACAACCAAACCTCTAGGGCACTTTAAAAGGAAAACATCCCCTTATATTAAAAAATCAGAAAGAGCACAAATGAGTGATTTAACAATACAATTCAAGACTTTGAAAAAGCAAGAACAAATCAAATACAAAACCCAGCAGACAAGGAGATAAAACAAAAATGAGAGCAGAAACTAATGAAATAGAAACAGATAAAACAATACAAAGAATCAATGTATCATGAGCTGGTTCTTTGACAAGATAAACAAACAAGATAGACCCTCACTCAGTTAGCTAAAAGGAAGAAAAAGCACACTAAAATTAACAAAATCAGAGATGAAAGGGGAAACATCAAAACAGACACCAAAAAGATCCAGAACATAATAAGGAATACCTATAGGTTTTTAACCTACTCTATTACATTTAAAAACCTAAAAGAAATGGATGAATTTGTTAATTCATGGGAACCACCAAAGCTAAATCAAGAAGAGATCAACAGCTTAAACAAACTGATAACAAATAAGGAAACTGGAACAGTAATAGAAAAACCTCCTGATTGAAAAAAAGCCCTGGTGTTAGATTCACTGTAGAATTCTATCAGACATTTAAAGAAGATCTACAACAAAAACTACTTAAATTATTCAAGAAGATAGAAACAGAGAACTTTCAAACCCCTTCCATGAAGTCAGTATCACCCTAATACCAAAACCAGGTAAGGCAAGAACAAAAAAGAAAACCATAGACCCATATCCTTAATGAATAGAGATACAAAAGTTCTCAACAAAATACTTGCAAACTTCATATAGACACATATCAAAAAGATCATCCACCATGATTAAGTTGGCTTTATTCCAGAGATGCAGGGATCGCTCAATATACATATGTAAGTAAATGAATGTACTAAATCTTGTGAGTGGACTTAAAGACAAAAATCACGTGGTCATCTCAATAGATAGAGAAAAAGCCTTTGACAAAATGCATCAGACATTCACATTAAAAGTCTTAGAGGGAATTGGACTGGAGGGAACATACCTTGTCGTAATTAAAGCTAAATACAACAAACCCATAGCCAACATCATTCTAAATGGAGAAAAACTGGAAGCATTCCCATTAAAATCAGGAACCAGACAAGGCTGAGCACTATCTACACTCTTTTTCAATGTAGTACTTGAAACACTTGCTTGAGCAATAATACAATAGAAAGAAATTAAAGGAGTAGTAATTGGAAAAGAAGAGGTCAAATTACCCCCCTATTTGGAAGTGGTGTTATATATGAGATCCCAAAAATTCCACAAGAAAACTTTTAGAAACAATCAATACTTTCAGCAAAGTGGTAGGCTACAAAATCAGTTTACAAAATCAGTAGCCTTTCTAGATACAAATAATAAATCAGAAAAATAGTTCAAGGAAACCCTCCCATTCACAATAGCCTCAAAAAATATCTAGGAATAAACCTGGCCAAAGATGTTAAAGATCTCTACAATGAAAATTTTAAAACTTGGAAGAAAGATTGAAGAAGACATCAGGAGAGGGAAAGAACTCCTGTGCTCACTCATGGATTGGTAGAATTAATATTGTAAGAATGACCATCCTACCAAAAGTAATCTATAAATTCAAAAAAATGTCAATCAAAATCCCCATGAAATTCTTCACAGAATTTTTTTTTAAAGCATCCTAAAATACATATGGAATAATAAAGGACCCCGGTTAGGCAAAGCAATCTTAAGTACAAAGAGCAGTGCTGGGGGGATCACAGATCTCAAACTGTATTACAGAGCAATCATCATAAAAACAGCATGATACTGGTACAAACCAAACACATAGATAAATGGAGCATAATTGGAGACCCAAACAGTGTTTACAACTTTAGCCACTTGACAGTTGACAAAGGTGCCAAGAACACACACTGGAAGAAAGACAGCATCTTCAACAGCATCCACATGGTGCTGGCAAAACTTAATCTCCACTTGTAAAAGAATGAAGTCAGACCCTTATTTATCACCCTTCACAACAGTCAATTCCAAAGGGATCAAAGACCTCAATATGAAACTCTGAAACTGTTAGAAGAAAACAGAGAGAGTACCCTGCAAGATATAGGTTCAGGAAAGGAATCTCTAAATCAGACATCAGTTGCTGATGAATTAAGGTCAACAATCGACAAGTGGGTCCTCATTAAACTAAAAAGCTTCTGAACAGCAAAAGAAATAACCAAGGAAGTGAAGAGAAAATCCACAGTGGAGAAAATCTTCACCAACTACATATCTGAAATAGGATTAATATCCAGAATATACAAAGAACTCAGGAAAACAAAGAATCAAGAAGCAAATGACCCAATTAAAAGATGGGCTACAAAGAACTCTGGGGTTAAAGGGGAAGAAGGAGCTCAAGAGATGGGGGACCATAGGAGACAGGCATTATTAAGGGAGAAATGGGGAAAATGGGGATAATTTAACTGGGGAGGGTGTGGAGGGAGGGTTAGACAGGAGGAGAGAAAGGAGAGACAAAATAATGCATAGACGGTTGGACAAAATGAGAGGGAATTGTATGAGTGCAAAAATCTACTGATAAATTATGCACACAGTATGTCCACATGAGTCCATGTGTGCGACCAAAGTCTGCATAATAAGAAAACAGTGGCAGACAGGAGAAACCTCCCTTTGAGCTGTTGGCCAGGGTAGTCCAAGAGACTCCCCAAATTACATAGGCTACTGCTAAAGCCCTTGATTGCATCACAGAACTTGAAGGTAAGACTCTATTGCTGGAGACAGGACATACTTTATGCAAAGGATTTAGAGCAATGGAGGTGGAATTGACCTGAAGCCACCTCCCCGGAAGGCTAGCTCTCATAGCTCTCATGGCTATGCAAACTGATAAGGAAGAACATCAGTTAATAGTACAACTACAGCTTTAAGGCCTAATGACCACGTCAATGATCAGCACAGAAACCTATATTGAGGCATTAGTAGCACTTTTATCTTGGGGTAATCAACAGTTAATTGAACTTAAAGCCTATTCAATGGGAGGAAATTCATGTGTGGTACTATAAATGCAGCCAAATATACATTGCTGGAGAGGTCATAGATCTTAGAGAAAACCCCAAATGTTACATCCTTAGACAAATGTAATTTCTTATTATGTAATTTCTTACAAAATATAGGTCCTTACTTACAGACAAGCATCCTACTTACCACTCATCAAAGAAGCTCCTTTTTAACAGATGGAAATTGTTACAGAGCTCAACACTGGTCATACACAGAGATTGTGAATTGCCCAAGCCTAAGTGACACATCTACAATGCAACTTCTACACCTAAGGCTCATGGAACATAGTGGAACAAAGGGTAGAGAGAACACTAATGCATCTCTCAACTCTCATCAACAAAGCTCCCTCATGCCATGAGCACAAAAGGAAACAAATGGCCAAAGCATAGAGAATAAGAGTCTGCGGAATGTGAGTCCTTGGACAGAACTCCTTTATTAATCTTTTCTAAACCAGGGCTTAGGGACCATTGTGGAAGAAAAGATTCTAAGAGCCAGAGAGGAGGTGCATGGCCACAAGGAAACAGAGGTTCTACAGGTTCCTGGGACCTTGCTCATATGAACCCACAGCATATGAACCTTGCTCATATGAACCTACAGTGTTAGCACATACAAAACCCATACAAATTCAGGGAGACAAAAACCCATCACAGATCTATAGAAATGGGCAGCAGGCCCCAATCTTAGTCGAACAGGTACTGACCCCTGATCACTGCTGGGTGAGGAAGAGCTGATTTTCTTAAAGGGAGGGGCTGTAGATAGGCTGACTAGACCTCAGTGGATGAACTTGCACTGAGGGATATCTGGGAATACTAATTTGACTCAGTAGATCTTAACACAAATGACAGAATTCATGAATTCTGGTGAGGGTGTCTATGTGGGGGTGTCAAAGGGGAAGAGGGTATAAAGATGATTAAGATGTTCTGTATAGAATACACAAAGAAACTCAATTAAAACTTTATGAAAAACAGATGGGCTATGGATCTGAGCAGAGTTTTCAAAAGACAAAGTAAAAATAGCTAAGAAACACCTTAAAAATATTCAGCATCCTTAGTAATTAAGGAACTGCAAATCAAAACCCCTTTAAGATTTCATCTTACCCCAGATTGGCTAAGATCAAGAGAAGAAAATGACACGAAATGCTGGAAGGGATATGTGGAAAGGGGAGTGCTCATTCGCTGTTCGTGGGATTGCAAACTCGTGCAATGACTAGGAAAAGCAGAGTGAAAAACACTACAAATGAATCTACCATATAATCCAGTTATACCACTCCTTGGCATACACCCAAAGGACTCATTCTACTTCAGAGACACTTGTACATCCATGTTTGTTGCTGCTCTTTTCACAATACCTAAGAGATGGAAGCAACCTAAGTGTCCCTGAACTGAGGAGTGGATAATGAAAATGTGGTTCATTTATACAATGGCGTTCTACTCAGCAGAAAAGAAAGACAAAATCATGAAATCTGCAGGTAATTGGATGGAGCTAGAAACTGTTATAATAAGTGAAGTAACACAGACTCAGGAAAACAACTGATTTATGTTCTCTCTCATTTGTGGATCTTAGCTCCAAATACCTAGATGTGTGTACATCCGAATATATAACTTCAGGAGACAGGAAAATGGAAAGAAACCATAGAGCTAAAGGGAGACTGAGAGAGAGGGATAGTAGGAGATAGATGTTACCAAGCATGAGATGGATAAAACTGAAATATTTAACTGGAAGGGCAAGAGGGGGTTTACACAAGGAACCTTGGAGGTAAAGGAGGAGGAGCTCAAGAAGGGGAATCACAGGAGACAGGTATTATCAAAGGGGAAGTGGGGAAAAAAGGGGGTACTTTAACTGAGGAGAGACTACGGAGGGTTAGAGAGGAAGAGAGAGAGGTGAGAGATAAATAATGTTTAGCTAGTGTAAAACCAGAGGGGAATGCATTAGCTCAAAAGCCTACTTAAAAAGTACACATATGAAGCTGGGTGTGGTGGCGTATGCCTTTGATCCCAGCACTTGGGAGGCAGAGGCAGGCAGATCTCTGTGAGTTCGAGGCCATCCTGGTCTACATAGCGAGTTCCAGGCCAGGTGGGGCTACAGGGGAGACCCTGTCTCAAAAAGACAAAAAATAAAAGTCTATTAAAAAAAAAAAGTACACATATAGTATCTGTACATGAGTGCATGTGTATATAATAAGAAACTCAGTGCCAGACTCAGAGTTGTTGGTCAGAGTACTCCAAGAGACTCCCCAAATTACATAGCCTTTGATTTCTCCTAGAACTTGAAGGTAAGATCCTATTACTGAAGACAGGACACACTTTGGACACAGGGCTTGGAGCAATGGAGCTGGAACTGACTGGAAGCCTGTTCCCTGAAGACTATCTCTCATAGTTGCAAGCTGCTAAGCTTGCAGCAATTCAAGCCAGCTTTAAAGCCTAATAACCACAACAATGGCCAACAAAGCAAACTATATTGGTACAGTAGTGGCATTTTTATCTTAGGGGTAATCAACAGCTACCTAATTGGACTTAAAGCCCACTCAATGGGAGGTAACTCATGTGTAGCACTGTAAGCATAGCCAAATACACATTGCTGGAAAGGTTGTAGATCTTAGAGAAAACCCTGAGTCTGTCACATCCCTAGACAAATGTAATTTCTTACTATATGCTAAATATGGATCTTTATATTTACAGACAAGTATGCCAGTCACTACTCATCAAAGTTTATTTTACAATAGACGGAGATGATTACAGAGTTCTACAAATGGTTACACACAGAGAATAAGTTTCTGTGAGATGCCCAACTGTAAGTGACACAGCTATAATCCAACTTTTATACATAAAGCTCATGGAATATAGTGGAACAAGGAGTAGAAAGACTACTAATGCCATCTCTCACCTCTCTCATCAGCGAAGCTTCCTCATGCAACAGAGGGCAATGGACACAAAAGACCACAACTGGCCAAAGTGTAGACAATAAGACTACAGAGTGTGGAGTCCCTGGACAGAAATCCTATATTGAATTTCACCTATCCAGGGCTCAGGAACCATTGTGGAAGAAAGACTGTAAGAGTCAGGGTAGGAGGTGCATGATCATAAGAAAACAGATTCTTACATGTTTCTGGGATCTTGCTTATATGAACTTACAGCAACGGTGCCAGCATGCACAAGACCCATGCAAACTCAAACCAGATAAAAGCCAGCATAGAACTTGGGAAATAGGCAGAAGGCCACAACTTTGGTGAGGAAACATGGCAGTTGGTTACTGCTGGGTGAGGGAGACCTGATCTTCTTTAAGGAAGTGATACTAGATAGGCTAAACAAGTTCCAGTGGATGTACTCACACTGAGGGATATCCAGGTATACAAACTTTACACAATAGGCCTTACCATATATGACAAAAATGCATTAAGTCCTGTGGGGGGGTGGTTGGGAGTACAGAGGGGGAGGGGTCTAAATATGATTAAAATGCATTGTATGATATCCACAAAAATTCAAAAAAAAATTTTTTTTTTTAAATACTAAGGTGGGGCTGGAGAGATGGTTAAGCAGTTAAAAGCACTAGCTGCTTTTTCAGAGGATTGGAGTTTGGTTCCCAGAACCTACACGGTGGCTAACAACCATCCATAACTCCAGTTCTGTGAAATCCAACGCCGTCTTCTGGACTCCACAGACATTGCACACAAAGGTACACTTACATGCAGGTAAAATACTGATACACAAAATAAATAAATAATAAATAAATAAATAAAATATAAGGTAAAGTTTAAAAGCCACATGGTATGTATTAAGCAAGATAAAAGCAGATTCTACTTGTGTGCTCACAGTCATTAACACCAAAAGTCTGCCTGAAGGAAAAAGAGCGCATAAGCTCTCAGAATTATTTACCTGTTTTAGAGACTTAAACCTGAGCCTATCCTTTGTTTAAGTTCAAAAAATCACAAGATTATTTGTATGGAAGACAGCAGGAATGGCTAATTTCTGATGAAAACAGTCACAACTTAAAATTTTTTAAATGATCCCTAGTATATAAGCCTTTTAAATTGAAAATATTCTTATTAAGCATTGGAAAGAAGCTAGATGTAGTTTTTAAAAAACTCACAAGGAGAACATGTAAAGTCTTTCAAAGTTCATTTCTCTTAGACCACACATATTTGTGTTTCTGTATCTGCAGTGTAGTAGGGCTGCACTTCAAATGCCTGTGCCCGTGGTTTCAGGACACTCAGTCAAATGCAGACCACCTCACAGCTCCATGCTCAGGAAAAAGGAGATGCAGAAATGCTGTTAGGAAAACTGGCCCTCATATTACAAGTCTTCAGATCTAGGATTAAAATGGATGGTTGAACTATTTATTCAAATGACATGTTATAAAAGCCTCAAAAATGTTAGCAAAACTAAGTTTTACTAAACAGCTGTATCTTTACCATTCTGTATCAAGGAATTTCAGAAGTAAAACTTTGCTATAATTTTAACATCTGAGTATAGGAAATTAACATACCCATGTAATTCAAAGGACACCATGTAAGATCCTGGAAAATAAATAGCTATACTCCAACTAAACTCTATCCTACATAAGCTTGTACATGTTTAAAGTTCTATGAAGTTTAAAACAGCACAGGTTAGTGTGATCAGACCACTGGGGTGGTATGTGAAGGATGAAGTGACAGTAGTTCAAGCATCAGATGTGTCTAGAACAGTTAGTGCAAGGGCCAGAAAGCACTCTAAAGATAGGGGTGTGGTGTTGTTCTGAGAACATGAAAGTCACTGAGAGTCAATAAGAGATGGCATGGTCAGCACAGTCTTTTTACTCCCACCCACACCGTTCTGCCTGAAGCTGAAAATTAAGGAAAAGATTTTCAAACAAATTTGAAGAAATAAACATAGATCTAGACCATTAACATTACCTAGAAATGCCTTTATTTTACTATAAAATTATTAAACATTATGGAAAAATATGACAATATAATTATTTTCTTTGGGGTATAACAATAATATCCTTTTTATTTAATTATTAGTTTTTAATAAATAATAACATTTATTACTTTCCTAATGAGTGTCCAAAATACAAAAGCAATTACACTTATGTATTCCACCCTAAACTGGGTCTTATGTATTTCGCCCTAAACCGGTATTCCACCCTAAACCGCGACAGCAGGGGTTCATTATGGAGTTCTGCTCCAGTCCTGATGGTGCCTTGTGCCTGGCTCTGCCCACAGGCTGCTGGGAGAGCTGTCTTGGCCTTTAAAGCACAGTTTACTGGGGGCTGGCACAGTTTGCTGGGGGCTGGGTCACAGGACCCCTGGGCCCTGGGATAGCGGGAAGTGCTCCTTAGCTCACCCCTCCCACATTGTTCCTTTCTTGTACATCCTGGTCCCTCACATCCTGGGCAGGGAAACTGAGCCTGGGCAAATGGAGCTGGAGGGCAGAGCCAGGGAGCCCAGGGCTGCTCAGCTGCTCAGGGTGTGAAGCCTGAGCTTTGGTTCTCCGCTGGGCACAGCAGGCTGCAGCAAGTCCTCAGCAGGCAGGAAACAGGCCCAGGGGTCTGGATGAATCCCCCAGCCAGCCAACGCCCTGGTTCTGCAAAGCTCTTCTAGATGATATAAAAGTTTAAAACCAAACCAAAACCAAAACCACATCTATCAGCAAAGTGAGTGCAGGAGCAAAACTCTATCATAGACAGAGGCCGAGGTGGGGAGTTAGTTACCTGTACATGAAGTTCGCAAGGGATTGAAGGGGGCTCTCGGGACTTGGCTTTGGGAAAGGGGCCATGGGAGAAGCTACCTGTTTGGGTCACAGATAAGGGAAGGTCAAAGACGTCTGCTCAGGCGTGCACCCCAGAATGCAATGTATATAATATGGAATATTATTGAGAAGAATAAAACCAGGATCCCTAGGGATAGGCGAGGCATGTCATATTTCCATCTGGGACATTTTCCATAGGAATGCCGAACAGCTTCCTCATCACCAACCGATCTTACTCCATATGCAATTTTTCCCCATTCTTACTTTTTCAGTAAGTTTTTACTGTAAACATTTCCCATGCCATCAAGCCTTTCTTTAAAAACTTGGATTGCCACAGCTGTATAGTATTCCCCCAGCAGTCCTTTCAAGGACAGTGGGCTTTTGTCCTGATCATCCTGGGTGGCAAGGCTCTGCAGGAACCCTTGATTACTTCCTTAGGGTTGGTTCCTGATAAGAAGCAGCTTAAGGAAGGAAGGAAGGGCTTATCCTAATTCACAGCTGGAGGGTACAAGCCTTCATAGTGGTGAAGGCATGGTGGTAGAATCCTTCACAGTGGTGAAGGCAATGTGGTAGCAAGCAAGGTGGGGGGGGGCCCTCTCAGGCAGTCCCCTGCATTCTCAGGCCCTCTGCCTGAGGGAGGCCAGAGGGAGGCCAGAACTCACAATCTCTGGCGGTCTGCTGAGCTAATGTCCTTTTTAGATGCCCTAAACATATTACACTGTCATCTAGTTAGTAAATTCAGACTTTTCCTTTAACACCCATATAAGTTAAGCAAAAATTATTCTTGCTTAAAATATATATTCCCTACAAAGTAAACATACTTCCAGAACAAACCTAACTACAAAGCTACAGTGAACAAATGCATCCAGTCTCCACAGCAGGGTACCACCAGTCTCTTCTGAACACCCCAATGTACTTTCCAGATAGGGCTGGTATGCTGGATAACTTTAGTTGTTAATTTCACATACCTGAATAGAGAAAGCCTCAATTGGGGAATTGCTTCCATTGGACTAGCCTGTGGCCATGTCTGTGAGACATTTTCTTGGTTGTTGACTGATGTGGGAGAGATGGCAGGTTGTTCTGTATTGTGTAAGAAAGCAGGCTGAGCACCGGTCAGGGGACCAAACCAGTAAGCAGCATTCCTCCATGTTCTACGTGCTTCAGCTCCCGCCTCCAGATTCCTGCCCTGATCCTACCTTGGGCTCCCTCAGTGATGGACTGTGATCTGAGAGATGTAAGCTAAATAAACCCTTTCCTCCCCAAGTTGGTATGATTGTTTTGTCACAGCAACTGAAAGCAAACTAGAACACGTCTGTACCTGTTAACTGCCTCTAAACCTGCTGCCTATTCTTGGGATTTTGCCATGCATGTGAATAACTCATCTGGGGGAAGGCTGTCCAGCACTTCATTCTATAGAAAAAGCAATGCTCTTCTCTACTTGGCTCAGCAAGATGAGTCATTCCAAGGAGCTGGGCTTCCCTGGCTCTGCAATGCTGCTGAGTTATCAGAAGAGGAGCTTGTCCAGGTCCAACCAAGGCATCACTGAGGGCCCTTGCCAAATTCATCTCCTGCAGGTAAAACTTGCTCGAGATTTGTTTAATTCTGAAAAACATTTTAATGCCTAAGTACTTATTTGGGGTTCATTCTTCCAAAGGTTTTAAGATAGAAAGTTCCTGAAAGATTAGAGAATTTACAAGATTCAATGGCTAGAAAGAATTCAACTACAAATTGCTTTCTATTCAAAACTACTGAAATTTAGTGTTGGGGATTTTGCCAATGCAAACAGTAAAATAGAACAGAGGGCAGTGTGCTGCAGGTTCCAAGAAGACATGGCCTCCAAAAAGCTGGTGGCAGAGGCTGGAGAGGTGGCTCAGAGGTTAAGAGTACTACAATTTCCAGCACACATATGATGGCTAACAACCATCTCCAACTCCAGTTCCAGGGAATATGATGCTCTCTTCTGACCTCTGCAGGCATTGTAAGATATGGGTGCACTTAAGCACATGCAGGCAATACACTCATACACATAAAATAATAATGATAATAATAATAATGATAATAATAAAAGAGATGGTGGCTTTTGAAATCATGGGCAGTGCCCAGTACACATGTCACAGCTAAGCCAGACTCTAATGCATCCCCCACCATATCCCAGCTTTACGTGCAAGGGCCAATACTTAACTTCTTGCTTCAGGTTCCTCAGCCACACAGGGGAACAGTGGGTGTAACAGCATTACTTACTTTTAGGTTACTTACTTTTAGGTTGCTGTGAGGCAAGACCTACTGATGTTCACAGGGAAGGACATGTTATTGGTGATCAGTAAGTGTTAGCCACTGCTATGAGCTGTCATTACTCATGACACTACTTCCCAAATGAGTTAGAAGGAAATAGATGGCTGTTGTTAGAAGTAGATGCTGCCTGTCTACGTCTTGGCATGGTATCCCTATTGGGGGAAAAAGGTCTTATGGGTAGCAGAGCTCTGAGAACAGAAGAATAACTACATCCTTTCCAATGTTAGTGAACAAAGGTTTACAGTCCAGGGTAAGCAAATCTTGCCTGTAAAGTTACAAATAGAGACTGTAGGTTTTGGAGGCAAAATGATGTTTGCTGCAACCAACCAGCTCTTCTATTAGAAGCGAAAGCAACCCCAGAAAACATATCTGTGATGGAGCTTGGCTGTGACAAATATAATCTATTTATACAATTTGGAAGAGGGCCAAATGGGTCTTGCTTTGCTTACTCCTGTTACAGCCTGTTAGTATACATCCATGAGCACAGGACTCAGGGACAATGCTGACTTCTGTAGCCTGGAAAAATGAGTTTTTGTTCCCATCCTGCCCTGAGCCCAGATCAAATTTTTCTTATTCTATAGATACCACACTAATGTACATTTAATGTATACATGTATATGTAAGGAAGTGCTTCTATTTTTAAAAGTACTTATTTGTAGTTCATATTTACTCTCAGGAATTTATTTTATATCAACTTATCTTGAATCAAAATAAATGTTAACCCAGTCACGTATGCAAACAAGTATGTTATGGTCATTCTTAACTAAAATTTCTATTTGAGCAAGAAAGATTGGGGTTAGGGAGAAAAGAAAGATTGCAACATCAGTTTCTACATAAAATTTCCATTTTGGTGATGTCTGTCACTGTCTAAGCTTTACCTGAGGCAATTCCAGTGTAAATTTGATGTGCTGTATCTTGGTTCTATATATTGTATGTATCCAGCATTCTTCCTCTTTTAGTCAAAAGTTTTATTACCAGTTATTAAACCATATATTTAAAACTATCACAGCTGTATAAGCCAGGATGAGTCTCCACTTTCACTTAGTATGTGAGACCTCAGTGCAGAGAAATGATTCCTCATACATACGTGGCTTAGAAGACAACCCCATCTTTCTTTTTCTTACCCGTTCCCAGTACAATGTAACTAAAATTTGTCTTTCAGGAGCAGGAAACATACCACTTGTTGATAAAATAATCAAATACAGTGAAGAGAAGTTTGAGACAGGTACCACCATCAGGGCTCAAGATGGAGATGAAAAAGGCTGCAGAGGATGTGGCCTCAGGCAACTGAAGAGGTGGCTAGCTGTCCATTTCCTGCAGGATGGGCAGTAACATTAGGTGGTCATGTAGCCAAATCACTGAGTAGATGGGAATTTAAAGAAGGTCCTGACCCTTAGCAACGGAGAGTAACCAGAGCTCTCCCTACAGTGATTTAATCATTTTTCATATGTGTTAAGCATACAAATCACATTTTAATTAGATAATGCTTTTATATTCTGCCATATACTCTTCTGACAGCAGTGAACTAAAAAAAAAAAAAAAGGAAAAAGTTTCATCTGTTAATTTAAAAATTAAATACCAAACACATTCGTTCATCAAAAAAAGATGATAAATGTCTAAACAGCTCAAATGTTTATTGTCGTGGTCAAGAGGAGCTGAAGGCAGCGTGATCTGCTATCCTGGAGGAAATGCTGAGGCAGAAAAAGCGGCCTTAGGGAAACCTGGAAAAAGTAACGACAGGTGAGTGTCACTTCATTAACTGGAACAAGAAGCTAATAATAAGGAAAGTAGGCGTGGATCATATTTGAAATCTGCTCTTTCCATGTATTATTTAAATCTAAAGCCTCCTAGAATCAAGTATATTTTAAAATAAAAACTGAGTTAACACTGCTCTGTAACAGTGTACTACGGTGGTATCATTAAGCACATGAACAGCAGAGATGGAAATCGAAAGAAGCAACAGCATCCATGTCTCCCAGAAACTGCCCAGAGTCCACAGCTTTGCTCACACCCGCTGGAGAGTATTCACTGATCAACCACTTGCAGCGTACCATTCATTAGAGACTGCTACTATCAATTCTGTGCATTTCTGATTTCAGATGTTCTTGTACAAATGCATGTTCTTGTACAAATGAAGAATTAGCTACATATGTGTCTTCCAATAATAGAAGAAACTTCACAAAGATAAATGAGCCTGACTTTCTGTCAGGGCACTGAGATGCTTCAGAACACCATGTGTTCTAGTTTCCATAATGATTTGATTTTTTTTTCTACACACTGCGTAAAATCAAAGTAAAGCTTTCAAAGGTTCATTCTGTCAAAGGCAAACATCCAGCCTTATTAAAATGCTTCTATGGGGGTAGTGAGGTGACTCAGTAGGTAAAAAAGTTCACCAACAAGCCTGATAGCCTTCATTCAATCCCTGACCTGCAAGCTGTCCTCTGATCTCCACATATATAAACACACATAAACACATATACAAACATGCACGCTAAATAATTAAAATGTAATAATGTAAGGATAACTGCTCAGAGCCTGAGCTACATATACACTTGTGTGCAACAGTTATATAAACCTAAACTTAGTACAGATGACACTGGCAAGAAAAACTCCTAACCCTCTTAAAAAGCTTCTGTCATGAATCTGTATCAAACTTCAAGAAATCACCTTCTCCAAGCACATAGTTTGAATTATCTTAAACCATCTGTGTACACGTCACTGTCTGTTCAGTTACTATCTGAAGAGACAAGGCACAGGATTCCTTAATCTACTTTCCCTATCTACTTTGCTAACTCCCCATCAAAACAAGGATAAACCACTAACAGGTAAACAGTCTGATTTATAGAAAGATGCAAAAAGGAACCCAGAACAGGAAACCAAAGTAAAATTAATCATAGGTATTTCCTATAAATTGTGTGTATAAAATGTTCCCCCTTTGAAGTAAAATGTCACTGACATCTCAAATTTGACTGTTGAGCAGATAAGGCCTCTGAGAGGCCCCGGTATCTGTCAGTGGTTCCTGGGGCATGTTTTTCTCCTTAGGCCCCACTTCCCACCATCTTATCTTCCCATACCCTGCTTTCTCTGCATTTGGTTTTCTGTATAATAGAAGGGCAATTTTCAGAATTGTGCTTTAAAAGGAAAGTAATCAAAATATTACTAAAATTATTAAAAAACATGAAAACATAATACAAGTATAAGTCATCCGAAAAACAGGTCTACTTTTGAGTTCCCCAAACTGCAGCTCGCTGAAGGAATAAACAATTTTCAGGTGTACAGATACTATTTGCTGAACAAATCTGACCTCAACCTTCCAGAGAGTCAGGAAAGAAATACGAGTTCTTCCTCAATTGACTCACTGTCTTAACTCCTAACTCATCAGATGAGGAAAAACAATCCCAGTGAGCTGTAGACACATTTATCCCAATTCATATTTTCATTGCAAACCTTCAGCATTCTGTGTGCTTATGATCTCAGGTGCACTTTTCCACCTGCTTGGGCAGCCTCCCCTCTAGGCAGTGAAACTGGCCTTAACTAAAATTAATGAAATAAATTGTATTTTGCTTTAAATCAAAGTTCTAGAGGGGATGAAATAAATTATAACAATCTACTTGAGTGGTTAAGAAGAATCTACAAGGTAGTAATATTTGTCTACTTCCCTGTATAGTTCTTTTAAGTATTCCCACAAGACCCAAAAGAGACAAAATTAAAAATAATTTTATGCCTCAAATATTAGGCTTATGGCCCAATATGGTGGTAGACTTCCATGGATTCACACTGGCACAAATTCTGCCCCTGTGGTTAGACACTCACTTTACGATAAACTCCTGTTTTCAGCATATCTTTCTAAACTGTATAACTTTGACAACAATAATTAAGAACTGTGTTGTCTGGAATTCAGGTATCTGACACCAAAGAAAATTCAAAAGAAGCCCCCCCCGCCCAAAAAAAGCCCACCAAAAAAAATACCAAAAAAAAAACAAAAAAATCAGGAAAAATTGAAAAGTTTGGTGAGTTTAACCTGCCCTCAGATTTTGACAGCCAATGAGGAGAGAGACCTCACAGGCTCCAGTTCACCAAGCCACTGATGGGGCTTAGAACAAGAAAAACAATGGCTATAGGAGACCAGGAAGGTTGAGTGGGAGGAAGTTCAGTCAGGGGATGAACACAGAAGTGTGCTCCTGCTACTTGGCCTTTCTCCAGCACAGCTAACTCATGGAAAACCCTAACAAGGGCACAAAAGAAGAGCACAGAATTCCTACACAAAACACATCGTCACCAGCTTTGATTATTATACACTGCAGATGTGCTGAATTGTCACAATGTACCTCATAAAGATAAATATATTTAATTAAAAATTAAAATAGTATAAAGCTAAAAATAAAATTACAGACAGAAAATACAAGGGTTTTGAAATGTAACTCTAGTGTTTAATCTTTTGGTTTTTGAATCTTTGCAAGATGAAGGTGTCCAGGGCAGACAGGCGGAACACATGCACATAAGTTCAAAATGCCATGCTGGGTCACCATCCCACAAATACTGGTGATATCACCATACCATAGCCCAGAGGTAGCAAAGAAAGCTCAGGTAATTTTGCAAATAGTTATTCTAAACAATGCATATTGCATGTACCCATAGGCTTACCAAAAGATACCTCAGAATAATCACAGGCATAAAATAAAAATTAGTCAAATGGCCATTAACAGTAAAGCAGATAATCAAATTGTGGAATACTACACAATAGTGAACATTACAGTTACAACTATGAGGTAATGAACATGTTGAATGAAAAAAAAGCAAAATACATTATATGAACCTGTGTATGTAAAATTTCAAAGCAGGCAAAAGATAATATCAACAGGGAAGAGGCTGTAGCCACTGAAAGGTAGAGGGCTAGGGGTCACTGTCATTAGTAATAAAGTGCCCAATTTCTTGATTTCCATGATGATTTGTGTTGATTTACTCCATGTGGGAAGCTGGATACACTGCACATCTGTCTTTGAGGATGGCTTTGCACAAAACGTGCTATATATTGATGAAGTGTAAATTACTTTCTTCATAGCAAATTCAGGCATAAACACTTCAAAATTTAAATTTCAATCTGAGGCAACTGAATGAAAAACTTTGAATTCAGTGAGGTTTATTTTTTCTATGCCTCTTCAGCATTCTTTCTTGGTCCTTTCTGTGTTTTCTTGTGAACCCTGAGCAGGTGCCTCCAGAACTCAGACTCTCACTTCCCCACCTTGATACACACATGTCACCTCTTTGTAAAAATGCAGATGTAGACACTGGGATTGCCATTCAACTCAAGAGACTTTAAATAAAGCAGATTATCCCCCAAAGGTGATTAGGTGGGCCTCAGCCAACCAGTCACAGACTTTAAGAGAATGGAAGGTCCTTAGAGAAGGATGGAATCCCATTAGCAGACAAGTTTTCCACTCCAACTGACCATCACTTCCCCCTGCACCTCCTGCCTGCCACCCAGCCTAGAAGCTTTTGGATTTCACAGGCCTTGACAAGCACAAGCCAATTAGTCAACTGCTTAAAACAAGACACTCTCCCTATTTTTTTTTTTTTTTGGTCTTTTTTGAGACAGGGTCTCCCTGTAGCCCCAGCTGTCCTGGAACTCGCTATGTAGACCAGGCTGGCCTTGAACTCACAGAGATCTGCCTGCCTCTGCCTCCCGAGTGCTGGGATTAAAGGCATGCGCCACCACACCTGGCTGACAGTCTCCCTTTTTAACCCTACCCCCCAAATGTGATATACACAAGTATATATTTACACTAACACACACACACACACACACACACACACACACACACACACACACATACACACACAGGAGAGGGGAAAGGGGAAGGAGGAGAGGAGGGGGAGGAAGACGGGGAGGGGGAGGCTCTGCTTTTCTCTGGTAACTCCCCACACTTTCACTAGGTGTAACTACACAGAAGCAAGCACATCAGTTTCACAGGAGTGCATGCTACATTCACTACAGGAGTTAGACACGAATTTGAATTTCTGTTGAATAAGAATGTTGACTTCAAACATCATTCAACACATCAGGTCACTTTTTAAAGCCCTAATTGCCCAGGTAGGCCATCCTATTTTAATCTAACCAGGAATTAACAGGACTACAACAACCTGGCTAACAGACATGTGAGCTTTCATTTGAACACATTTCACTGCATCCTCTCAGGAGAGAGGTAAGGTGTTGTCCTTTTAGACCAAAACAAAAACCTCAAATTTTCACACAAAGTCAATCAAACATGGTTTCTGTCTGTGTGCCTCATGAATTTGTATTCAAGGTTAGGACCACTCTGCCGTAATACATGCTTCTTTGTGGTTAACTCAATTTATTTATTAGATTATAATCCTGTGTACTGCACCTCTAGAGCCACCCTATAACCCTATTTAAAAAAGAGAAGAAAGGGCAGAGTGGAGTTTGTTAGCAGCTCTTTGAGATGTGACCTGACAGTGTTATAGCTGCTACTGAGACAATGCAGGACTCTGGTGAAGCCCATACCCACGCTCCTGTGGTGTGCCCTCTTCTTTCCCTAACCATCTTTCTATTTTTAATAAACTCCAATTCACTTTTACATTGGCTCATCCAATTATTTTCTATTGCAAAGCCAAGGATCTGGCTTTACTGGAATGGAGGACCTTAAAAGATGAAAGGCTCTCTTCAGGCTATTGGTGGCTGTCTCCTGAAGTGCCACCATTGGAACAGCCTTTTCTACCTATCTGTTTTGCCTATGCTCTATCTGTATTCGTATAACAAGGTTGATTTATCTGGACTGTATCTGCTGCGTTAGAATAGAAATGCCAGCACTACAACTCATTAGTATTAGGGCTCCAAAACAGAGCAGCTCTCCCAGCCTCCAACAGGGCCTCCTGAGAAAGGGAGTTAATAAACACCCTGGTCTTTTAAGTCAAGAGAAGCAGACTCTTCTAAAAGGCAGCTTGCTTTTCCTTTGATCTCCAAAGACAAAATAAACAGATTCTATCCTGTATAACCAGAGACCGCAGGAGCCACTTCAGCACAGCAGTTTTTCCCTTAAGAGGACAGAAACAGACACTTCCTGACCCAGATCCTGGCTGACAGACTAAGGGAGCAGGTTTTACAAGTCCTGCTTTTCTGCGCGCGCGCACACACACACACACACACACACACACACACCCCACACCCTACACCCCCCCACACCCCCCGCCTAATTTAAAAAATAAAATAAAAACTTCCAACTTCTGTAACCCCTGAAGCCTCCCTATAAAAGACCCCAGCTCACGACCAGGGGCAGACATTTTTCCTGCCAGGAAGGGAATCTGCCCCATGTTGTTCCTTTGCTAATAAACTCTATTTCACTGGAGTTTTATCTGTGTCCTGGTGCTTTCTCCTGATCAACTGGATTCATCCATCAATTAATATCCCCATGAGTAACTAGACCCACCGGTGTTAAGTACAAGGTATGCCATAGGCTCCCTCAAGGAAGAAAATAAAAGTATTTCCTTCCACAAATATGTTTGTCACAAACACAGCCTAGGAAAATCCTAAAACATAGAGCTCTAAACTTCAGCCAGCACTTTAGAAACTCTCACCCCAGCAGAGAAGGCAGCTCTATTCTTCAGAGCAAGATCTGTGAGGTTGTAACCAAGGGCCCTTTTCCTGGGTTCTTAGCCTTGCAGATAAAAGGATTTTAAAACCGACTTAGAAGGAGGCTTTGAGCAATTTTATAAGAATGTTAGAGAAACAACTGAGCAGGTGTGCTATCAATCTGGACAGTTGTCAGGAAAAAGGAGCTTGTTGGGAGGAACACAGAAAGTTTTGTTTTCTTAATTAGAAGTTAAAAAGGAAGAAAGCTCAGTGACAGAAGTCTCAAAGTAGAAGCATGGGGGGCTTTAGTGAGAGACAGAAATGCCTGGAATGTCTTGGTCAAGCAGTCTTCACAACACACATCTTGCCTAGGGATACTCTTTAGTGGCCCAGGGACAAGACACAGTGTCCAGCTGTCACCTGCAGCAGCCTGTGGAGTTCCTTAACCTTTCAGGGATCTTGTCTCAGACAAAATTGGATCCTCAGTAAAGAATTTCAGATCAAGCAAGTAAGAGGAACTGTGGGGTTCATCAAAAGATTTCCCAGTGGTTAGAGTGCTTTGCTATATAAGCATGAGGACCAGGGTTCTGATTGCTAGAACCTATGTAAATGTTAGGTGGGCATGGTGCTCTACCTGAAATTCCAGCTCTTGAATGGTACGGACAGGAAATCCCTGGAGCCTAGTCACACTAGTCATATCAGTGAACTCTCAGTTCAAATGGAAATCCTGCCTAGACGAATAAGATGAAGAGCAATGGGTGAAGACTCCTGACATCAACGTCAGGCCTCCGCATACACAAGCACACATGTACACATGTACCTGTACATGCACATGTACCTAGGACAAATGAACATGTGTATACACACACACACACACACACACACACACACACACACACCACATGCCAATGTACATGCAAAAAATCAAATACCTGGAACTTTAATCAAGACTGGAGTACAATGCATCATTATGTCCCTCTTTGGAGGAAAAATCTGGTATTTCTGGCCACATACATGAAAAAATATATTTATCTTTAAACACTGGGAACACACAATAAAGCACCAACATCCTCTCATGTTGAAGGCCCTCAACAGCTGAGATCAAAGGAAGAAACAGCTCTGCCTCACTCACCTAAAGGTCAGTGAGGGCCAGAAGCTTACCAGGTCCCAGGGGAGAAACAGGCAACGTGGAATCATTTGGCTCCTGTCTCTTTCCCCCCCATCTGTCTTGATTTCTTTCACTCCCTTGTATTGTGCCCCATCCTTTCTGTCACCCTAACTCTCTGTTTCTTTGCCCCATCTCTCTTCCCCATTTTCCACCTGTTAGCAACATACCACACAACTTAAGTGAGCTGATGAAGCGACTACAGTGCAGACCATTACAAACGATGATAACCACACTGGAAAGGCCTCCAGCAGAGCTCAGGAAAAAGAAATAGAAAGGAAACTCTGCCAGTAAAGAATTCCTGTTTTGAAAACATTCACAATTAAGTCAGGCTGGTGTCTGATTGCAGTCTCCCTCTTGAGCTTAGTAATCACCATTCTAGGTGAGCTAAGTTGTACTGCTTACCAGTCTGTAGAATTCGCACATGCACAGTATCGGCTCTTTTTAATTAAGTTTCTTGTTTTATTTGACATTTTGTTTTATTTGGTTTTGTTGCTTTTCTTTTGTTTCCAATATGAGAATGGAACCCAGGGCCTACTTCCCCAGTCCCAATGTTATTGTTTCTAAATTACTAATAAAAGCAATCTGTTCAGTATTGTGTAAGTAGAACATCACAAAACGTGAAATAGTAGCCACAAGGTCTGAACTAGGTATTTGAACAAATCTACTCTTTACCCTATGTAGCACATTACCCACAGGTCCCAACACATGTTAAAAAGCAGGCACCCAATTTTAATCTGTTCCCAGTTTGGCTGGCTGCTCTCTCATGGTCCTGTTTCTAAAACTATGGGATTCTAAGTTATATTACTAAGGAGAACCAGTTCATAAATATACTCAAAATTGCCAGAAATGGAGTTGAAGAGATGCTGAAAAAGATCTGGTCTGATTATAGGAGATGACCTCCCTCTTCCTTACCTTCTACCAACTTCAAACCTTTTCTCCTTAGAAGTCTAAATGCCATCACCAGCTCATACACTGAGGCAAGAGAGAAGCAAAGAGTAAGGTTCTGGGGAGCCCAGCACAAAGGCTAAAGAATTAGCATATAAGAGGAAAGCAGAAATCCTGCCCCAGGTACAACTCTAACTAAATCTGGCTGCAGAACAAAGGCACTCCAGATTGTCTGAAGGGGACTTTTCTTTATTACAGTAGTAAAAATACATGTGTGCTGTAGAAAATTAAGAGGCTAATGAGACAGGAGATTCACGAACCTGTACATAGAACTACTCCAGGGGCCCCTGAAACTATATAGCTTATGGCCATTGCCACTGGTTGCTCACAAAAACTGAATGATCCTATTCCTGAATACACCATACATCTTGGTTGCAGAATACAGAAAAACCATACTGGAACTGAGCTAAAAGCTTCATCGCTGCTGAGTACTAGGAACTTGCTATGCAGGTGGCTCAGGAAGGAGTGAGCAACAGCCTTCCCCAACTTTAGCCCAATACCAACTTGCTAGGCAAGAGGTCCTTACTGGTATAATAGTGGCATGACTGTCATAAGTACAACCAACTGATTTCCGATTTGATCTGAGGCTTCTCCTAATAGGAGAATTCATGCCCAGTACTGTGTACATGGTCAAAAGTCCACAACTGGGGAGGTCATAAGCACTAGGGATGATCCTACTACTGTTGTTTTGGTAACTATACATGTTGTCAAACTGCCTCTCCAATATTTTTGTTTATATCCATAGACTAGTGTTGTTCTCAGCCTTAGTCAAAGAAGCTTCTGTATGCACAGACTGGTTGTTAATGCAGATTCATAGTTCATTAAGATGCTGAGAAAAGTATTTTGAGTGCTCAGCATTAAATATCCCCCTTCCAAAAAGGAAAAAAGAATATAAGAGCCTAAACTATAGGAAGGATGGTCATGAAATGCTCTCTTATGTGCAAGACAAAGCTGTGGACCTCAGGAACTCATAGCAGCTGTGGTTGTCATATATAAGATGGACTTAGTAAGCATACAAGCATTCAGTTGTAGATGGAGAGGGACTCATGGGTCCTCACCCTGCCCAGGAGAGCAAATGGCATTGGAGGGTTATAGGGGGGACAAAAAATTGTTAGTGATATAGTCACTAGTGAGTTACCCCTGCTCCAGCGCATAGCTGTATACCTATGCTCATGTGAGTGGCCCTGGTTAAAGCGTGGGTAACAAAACAAAAACAAAAACAACAAAAACAAGCCAAAAATGCCTGAAAGTGGAATGGAGATTTGGAGGAAGGAGAGTGGAGGTGGGAGGAGAAGAGAGGGCAGGGGATTAATATGACTAGAGTACATTACATACATGTAGGAAAATGCCAAAGAATAAATAACTTTTAAGAACTACATGTCACAGACAGAGCATCAACAAGAGCCCATACTATGCTAATGACCCCCCCAAAACCCTGCCGATTTAACATTGTAGGCCCAACGGTTCCTCCTTTGGAGTTGAGCCTTTTTCTAACAAGCTGTCCCCTCTACCCTGCTTCTGCTGCTATCCACCTATCTCTGTCCAGTTCCTTGCTCTGGGAGACAGGAACTTGGAAGCCTCCTGAGATGCCCATTGAAATCAGATATGAGTCAGTATTACCAGGAACTTAAAAAAAGCACTGATAGTATCTGTCCAAAAAAGGGAGAAAATGTTCACAGCCTGGGCTCACGGTTGACTTTCCAAATGCAGGTACCAACAAATCAGACAATATTCATTTATTTGATTCATTTGACAAGCAAAATTCCCTTTCACCAAGTAATGACCCAGGTACCAGAAATTGTTTAGACTGCATTGTGTGTTGGCTTTGTATCTAGACACTGCATTCCAGTTCACAGTTCTCTGACCATCTGTAGGACTTTTTGGACCTGGCACCCTCTTCCTTACTGAATTCTCTTTCTTAAGCAGCTCATTTACCTCCTGGTTTTACTACTAAGAGACCTTATTCTATCTTATTAGGAGTTGGTAACAGCCCACTTTGACTTTGCAGAATTTACCTGCCAGGTACAAAGTTATAGGTCACATTTCTACTCCAGACTGTAAGGGAAGTACTCCCTTAATTTTCTAAAAAACAGAAAAAATATGTATTGACATACGTCACAAAAGCCATTTCTTCCTTCCTTTAGAGTGAAATTTTATTTCCTCTCTGATCATTAGTGTAAACTAGGGAGTTTAACCCCAAATCAGTTAATACTTTGCTTAGACAATCTGAAATGGAAACCCTGAAAGCACTACTCTGTCTCACCTTCACAAGAAAGAAAAATTCTTATATCTAGTATCTTTCCTGCTCAGACTGGATATGAATATATCTTACAACAGGCATGGGTTAATGAACCACCAAATAAGATAGAAAACCAGTTTGAATACGAAGCCATGCTAGAATGGCACATCTTCCTGAGTGTTAATTCTTTCCTCAAAAGAAAACATATTCTATATTAAAGAAAACCCCAAGATATTAATTAGTAAAATGAAGTATTTGACTTTCTTAAAAATAAAAGCTCAAAACTTCAAAGAAAATTCTCACTTGCAGCAGTCCATAATTTTTGGTTTCCTGCAAATAACCCTCTCGGCTTTAAATATTATTTAAGGAAATATTTGAGAAATTCTTCACTCACACCATGAGCTCATTGAGACTGTGAACTATGTCTTTTCTTGACTTTGTCCACAGGAAGTTGCAACAATGCCCAAGACAGTATTTGGCACAAAGAAGCACTTTAAAAAGTTTGTGGAATGTATCTAGCTGAACAAAAATGACAACAGTGTATTAACAACAAAGCAATTTTTATCAAGTATGGATAGAAGGAAGGAAAAGTAAACAGCTGTGTGAGGGAGTGGAGTACCACAATCCAATTCACCAAAACAGCTATCTGCTGCTATGGTAACAATCAGATGGATCAATTCAGTTTGGTCCTTTCCACTTGAACAAGGCAGAAAGGCAAACATTGTACTTCTTAATCTTACATTAGAAGGAGGTGGGGCTTAGGACTAGTCTATTAGTTTACACTTGTGCTCATTAAATTTTATATCCTCTGATAGAGTATGGAAAGATATGGTGATAATCCACCAGGGCATTAAGTCCCAGTGTATCAACTTATTCTAGAAGGGTCAATATTCAGAGGTTAAGTGTCAAACATCTGCTGTTGAGACTTTATAACGAAAAAGGAGACTGATCATGTATGTATATAAACCTGTATCTAAGAATTGGGCTCTCTCCTACATTCTTAAATTGTTAACCTTTAAAAAATGAAGTGCACTGGAAAGACGACTCAAAGAAAACATACAGACCATAGTAACGTTTAAATTTTTCTTCGGGGGGGGGCACCTTATGCTTTAAAAAAAATCTCCTTTGCAAACAGGAGGGATCATATGTCACACCCAGTTTGTCTACACAACCGATCTTACTCAACAGTGAGTCACTCAAGCTCCATGCCAGTTTTCCTGTTAATTTCAAAATTGGATGGAGAAACCGGGAGGAAGAGGAAGCATGAGCAATCTACAGGCAACTTGACACCTCCCACGACTATTCCTTCCCTTGACACCAAGGGGTTTTGATAACAAGAGCCAGAGGTCAACATATTTTCAGCTAAAATCCAAACAGAAAGCAGAAAAATGTGTTCAGCACTAATGGAAACTGCCAGTGAGAAGTGGAAACGCAGTGAGACCCAAGAGAAACTCCGGTCCTGAAATCGTCCCTGTGGGCGCCCCTGCACCCTTTCCTCCATTGGGAATTAAGCTAATAATGATATTAAATGGTTTGCCTCAGATCCATAAAGTCAAAGAATATATTGTGTGACTGAAATTTCATCTATTGCATAAAAGCAATTCTTCCGTTTAGAAGATCTGGGAAGAAATTCCTGTTTTTAATTTAATGGGCAAGCCTCTTGACAAAAGTTGGTTGAAATTTCTGGGGCTGTTTCTGATTCAGTCAGATAGGCAAACCTACCCCCAAGGTACTCTGCAATAAAACAGGATGAACTGTTGTATTCAGTAACTAATAGCTTCCTTTTTTATTCTTCAGCAAACAACAAAAGCAAAAGTATTACAGGGTATGCCAAACTGGCAAAATGCCCAGGCGCTGGCCTCGGTGTCACCTGGAAGCGTAGGGAGACTGGTCAGGTCTCCTTGAGCCACCCGTGCGCGCTCAGAGTGTGGGAGTCACCCGGCCTTTGCAGGAAGTGAGGCTTTTGGCAAACACCTCTCTCTCTTCACCCCCTGCCACCCAGAACCTCCAGGGGTTCTCTTTCTTTCCAGAAACCTCAGCACCAGCTGGTGAACGGACAACAGCAACTTGGACTGGGTGTTCGGGTGCGAGAGCCCTACTTCAGCGCCCGGCCCACGAACCTGGGGATGAGCCTGGCCTCGTCCCGAAGGCGCGTCACGAAGTCCCGCCAAGCCGGACCCGGGCTCTCAGGCTCCAGCGCGTCCCAAGCTCCCTCGTCCTCCGCCTGGTCTCCAACGCGCGCCCCGCGGAAACCGCGTGCAAACTCCGGGAAGGTGATGGCGCCATCGCGGTCAGCGTCCAGCCGCCGGAACAGTGCCTCGGCATCCGCCTCGGGCACCCGCAACTCCGCGCACAGCGCGCCGAACTCCGCACGCCCTAGGCGCCCGGAGCGGTTCCCATCGCAGGCGGCAAAGACCGCGCGCAATCGCGCCAGCTCCTCGGGGTCCGCATCCGCCTCCATAGTGCCGAGGGTCACCGCGGGACTCTCGGCACCCGGGCGCAGCAGGTAGGGCAGGTCGGGCGGGTTCCTCCACCTGCCCTCTGCGGGGATGTCCGGGTGGGGCGGGGCACTGGCTGAGCAAGGCTGGTCAGACGGCTGCTAGCCCACGCTCCGCCTCCGGCCGCAGTAGCTGTGTTCTCTCACCCGCCGCCACCTGCTGCCTTCCGGCTGTTTGGCTACTACCAGCCAAGGAGCGGACACCCGCCCTGAGCTTCCTTCTGCGACAGCTGACCTGGTCTTTTCGGGTAGGATTTGGGGGACCTAGCAGAACTTGAACTTTGTTCTAGCCTTCCCTCTCCGTGCCCCAGTTTTGGATGATGACTGCATGAGCATGGGGGTGCTAACTCACTGGCAGAAAGGGAAAAGAAAGATGGATGAGGCTAAGATTCCGAAATGGTTAAAGTTATCGGCACTGTATTCTCTTCTAACTTGGTAGCTTTGTGTACATGCAGGGTTCCTTTTTTAAAAAAATCACAGAAAAAAGTACCAGAAGACCCCATTCTCGAATTTTACACGAGTTCACATTGTCACATAGATCTTCCATATCTCCGAATGGAAGTATTTTTTCAGTCCATAGTGACTCCTCAGCCTCAGAGAAAGTTAATACCAAAATCACAGAGGTGGCATTCATTAGAGAAAGAGTTCGGCAATTTTGGTTTTGTTCTTTTTGCCCTGAACAAACCTCATGGGAAATACGTGTACATCTGATTTAAAGCATTTATGTTGAGGATGCTGACCGCTTGACGCATAGATCATCTTTGAAATGATCCATTTTGACTCTCATCTGGCTGAGTGCGGTAATCTCAACAATTGGAATGCTAAAGCAGGAGGATTGCCGTAAGTTCAAGGCCAACCTGGGCTACACAGCAAGACCCTGTCTCAAAACAGTAATAATAGTTACAATGAAGTAAAACCTCTCTTGAGTTTCTAATGTTGGAGACCCTCTGTCATAAAGCTTACCTAAAAGTTTCATTGAATAAATAATATTCATGTCCGGTCAAAACGCATTTGATTGCTGTTTTCTTATGTTAATTTCCTCTACCTTTCAGGCTTTCTTTTATTTACTGCTACTTCTTTTCATTGTGACTCTGTGTATTAGTGTCTTGTTACTATGCCAAAATATCTAACAAAAGAACTTAAGGATGAATTTATTTTGGCTTGCAATTCCTAGGTATACAGTTCCCAGCAGAGAAGGTACAGCAGGAGGTGCCTGGTCATATTACATCAACAGTTTAAAGGAGAGAGAGAGAGAGAGAGAGAGAGAGAGAGAGAGAGAGAGAGAAAGAAGGAGGAGGAGGGGAGAGAGAGGAAGAAGGAGGAGGAAAGGAGAGGGAGAGGAGAGAGAGAGGAGAGGAGAGGAGAGAGAGAGAGAGAGAGAGAGAATAATTCTGCCAGCTCACTTTCTCCTTTTTATTCCATCCTGGTCTCCAACCTATGGAATGGCACAGCCCACATTTAGGATAGTTCTTTCCATGTTAATTAACCAAATCTAAGTAATCCCTCGTAGTCATACTTAAAGGCTTACCTCCTCAGTGTTTCTAGATCCTCAAGTTGACAATCATTGACCATCCCAGGTTTACCCCTTGTCACTTGACATCCAAACATCAATTTGAAGCCATAATATTCTATCCTTTGTCCCTGTAGGTCATGGCTATCTCGTAATACAAAATGCACTCAGTCCAACTTCAAAAGTGCCCACAGTCTTAGCAATTCCAATACTCTTTAATTTAAAAGTCTAAAGTCAGGCTGGAGAGACGGTTCAGCGGTTAAGAACACCGGCTGTTCTTGCAGAAGACCTGGGTTCAAATCCCAGCACCCACATGGAAGCTAATAACTGTCCATAATTCCAGTTCCAGGGGATCCGACAACCTCTTCTGTCCTCCCCAGATATTGCACAACACAGATGCACTTACCTCCATGCAGGCAATACACACATACACATAAAAATAATCAGCAAAATATTAAAAATAAATAAATCAATAAAATAAAAGTCCAAAGTTGAAGTTTCTTGTGAGGCCCAAACAATCTTATAGCTATGAAGTGCTATAAAATAATAGTAATAATTAAAATAAAACATTGTATATTTCCAATATATAATGGCAGAGAGTAAAAAAACATTCCCATTACAAAAGGGAATGATGGCGGTCATATCAAGAGAAATACCAATTCCTATAGCTCCATGACCACCAATCTGGGCTTCAAGTCGTTTGAGTAGCACATACCTCCCACCAGTTCTATTGTCTGCAGCATGCTAAACCTGTCTATTGTGCTGGCTCTACTCTAGGTCTGCAGTTTTCTTCAGGGGATATCCCATTGTCTAAGTGTTAGGTTCCTGGCAGGCTCCTAAAATGGCAGGGCAGCTCACAATATTCTAAAATATTCTAAAATGGTGAGTTTGAACTTAGCTCCAGGCAAGCCCCTCTTCTTCTTGGGAGACCAACCAATCTTGAGCTGAACTCCCCAGACTACATCATAGAAAGTTACTCAACCACCTAACTGCCTATAAAAAAAAAAAGTCTGATGCCCCCTGCTCTCTGCTGTCTCTCTGCAGCTGTTTTCCTGCTCCTCAAGAGGCAGACCAGAGGTCTGTTTGCTCTCAAATAAACTGCTGCCCCCACCACCACCATGGAGTTGCCTGATTGGTGGGTCTTTGACGTACCCTTCCATATACTTAGCATCTCTGACATACTGGTGTTGCTAAAAAGGTTCATCTGGGAGGTGTGTGCAGATTCTGGTCCCTTCCTCCCAATGTCTTTATGACAAACGGAAGCATAATTTCTCTAAACTACAGTTTGGGTAACCAAAGAATTTATTGGACTTCTCTACAGATCAATGGGTAAGGGAGTTACTTAGAAATGTGTGGACTTGTGTGGGCTTTCTTCAGCACTGAGGCCGGGACCCTGTGACCTCCCAGTGGTGGACCCAGATGGCGAAGGACACGCCTCTATCTGGCTTCCCATCCCTATCCTTAGTACCTCCCCCAACTCAGGCCAGCTTGCTGGATGGAAGGCATGAATGACTTGCTCTGTCCCTCTCCTCCTAGGGAGCATCTGTAGTCAAGTTTGTTTGTGGTAATCGAATCAAGCTGGTGAAACTAAGCTTGAGAAGGCAGCATCTATCCATAGTTTTCAGGTCTAGCTTGCCAGGTAGATGATAAGTCCATACAACACCTGGTTTATCCATTGCAATTTAGGCTGCACCTTCACGCCTTCATACAATAACTTGTCAGGGCCCCCTTACAAGGATTCTGAACCTGCAGGAGCTCCTTGGGACTGTGGTGCTTCAGGACTCCCTTAATTCTGCATCTTTCGTGCTCACAAAGCCAGTAGCATATGGATGACACTGTCAGCTTCTGTTGCCAGCTCAGGATGGAGTCTGGACCTTTTAGTCCACAGTTGCCTTGGTCTTTGTGTGGCAAGCTTGGGGAAATACATTCTCGGGTGGTTGTTTTGAGCAAGGAACCTCTTTGGATTGTATTTTCAGTTTAGGCTCTCTTCTTTCAAATGAATTTGCAATTTCCCAGAATACAGCTTTCCATGGGTGGGAGTTTTACCCTCAGCGAACATTTCCTGATGTCTCAGTGCAGATCACCATGCTTCTCTCTAATGACAGAAATCTTTTTCACAATTACAGATGCTTTGTCATCTAAACTGTTCTTGTCCAGAACATTAATACTTTTCTTCTCCAAACTACATTTTTCTTATCATTCTGCTCTACTTTTTACTCTCTCACTAGACCTTGATGAGAGCAGTAAGTAGTAACCATGACATTGTCATGTAAAGTAGTCCATTATATTTAATTTCAACCTCAATCAGGTACTCAGGACACAGGCAGAAGGCAGCCAGATTATTATATGAATGGCCCCTAGACCACTTCCTGATAGAATCTGTTCCCCTCTGAAACCTCATAAACTGGACCTCCACTGTCTGTTTCTCTCTGCATTCTGTACTCTTATGTTCCCACCATAATGCTCTATTAAGCTGTCACTGTATTCAAGGACTTTTCTTGTTCAATATTCCAAAATCTTCCACATTCCTCTTACAAGCCTGTTTCAAAATCCAAAGAAATACATGGTCAGCTTTATTACATCAACAGTACCAATTTTCTGTAGTAATTACTTGCCATAATAAAACACCTGACAAAAGCAACTTAAGGATTTATTTGACTTAAAGGTTTAAGGGGTAGGCATAGCAGCAAGAGCAGGAGGCAGCCAGTCACATTTCATCTGCAGTCAATAAGAGGAGACAGATGAATGCTTGTGCTCAGCTCCCTTTCTCTTTGTCCTGAGAGCAGATTCCAGCCCACAGAATGGTACTACCCACATTTAGGGAGGGTCTTCCTACTTCAATTAATCTAATTTAGATAATCCCTCACAGATAAACCCAGAGGTTTGTCTCTTCAGGGATCTAGATCCTGTCAAGTTAACAATATTAACCATCACATTCTGTATTTCATTTTTCTCTCATGCCAAATTAACCTTACTATTTGTCACATGAATTTTTTAAAAACATGGGAATTGTGTAGGGGAATTTTCAGGTACATACTTTCCAGGCAAGTGTTCTTAAACATAAAGCTCAATGTTAAAACATCTGAGGGCTTATTTCTTCTTGAATTGTTTGCTAAATATGGTCCACACTCACAGAACTGATACAGAGAGAAAAAGTGTTCCCTACAGGTTCTTAGTCTCATTCATTAAAAGAATTTAAGAATGGATTCAAACAGAAGCTTTAGGACAATCTTATTAGAATTTTAAAAAAAAATCTTCAGAGCAGGCAAACTGGTAATCTCATTAGCTGCCTTGAGAAAGAGACTGGAGACAAGGGAAAAAGTCATGAAGTCATGTATGGTTAGAGCCTGCATATAGGTCAGACATGTGGCTGACAAGCAGTCACAGATGGGGAGAAGGAAGCTTTAGAGAAAAAGTAAAGAAATACAGGGTGCTGGGACAGTCTAAAGCATTAGAGAAAGCATGCTTGGAAAAGGGATATGAAGAAGAAAAAGAGAGAGTACACTTTTCTGAAGAATTCAGAAAAGTGGGAAGACTTACCGAGAGCTAACATGTTTGTGGCCAAGTCCAGCAGCACTGCACTAAGAGGCAGGATTTCAGGTAGGAAAAATTCACTATCTCATTAACACACTAAGTATTCTGCCTATATATTTAGCATGACTTAAGGCAAACCTGTTTTCCTGGGGGTGAACCTATGACCAGGTGATTGACCAGTGAAGCTGGGAAAGATGGGTTTTCCAACAGATGAACTAGAGATTTTATAGTTTTGACCAACTAATCTTATGGGACTTTTTGCTATTGTACCAGAACTATTTAAACTACAAGTACCTCTGTACACAAATTAATTGATAAATTATGAGAGACATTCTGTCAGAAGCTCTGGTCTCAGTAGCCTAATTGCTAAATCAATCTAATGCTGTGTGGTCAGAAACCCAACACACTGGTATAGTCTTTATCATTAATTCAGTATAAATTGTTACTGATTTTTTTTTTGTTTATTGCTTCTTGTTAATTCTGAAGATTTTTTTTTCCATGTAATGCAAAAAGTTACTAAGTTAGGGCTGGAGAGATGGCTCAGCAGTTAAGAGCACTGGCTTTTTTTTGCAGAAGACCTGGGTTCGATTTCCATCACCCACAGGGCAGCTAGCAACTGTCCATAACTCCATTTCCAGGGTATCCAACATCATCTTCTATCTTCTACAGGTACTGCATGACACATGTGCACTTACATATAGGAAGCCACGATACACTAGATGCGCCACTATTACACATCTTGTTTGGCATGTTGAGAGTGCAGCACAAAGGGTCCAACATTGAGCAGAAGTATAGGGGGTAGTTCTCCTCAGGTATCTGCATGTCACCTTCTGGCACTATGAAAGCCACCCATCCCAGTGGCAGGGAGTTTCCAGCTTAGTTGAAGCTTGATTTCTCTCCCTCCCATGCTCACACCATGAGGTGTCTCAGCAATAGGGTTTTACTGTCCACTTCTGGTGTACAACCAACATTACTAGCAATGGCCTTTACTGTTTTGAGGACCTCTAGGGCCTCTCTGGCCAACAGCTCATAGCAGGGCAACACACCTCTGGCACTGGGATTTTCATTTAATAACTGTATGGCTTCTGGTAGGACTTTATTCCATTACCCATAGGGTTCCTTCTGTGCTTAAGGCTTTTTGTTTTTTTAACTGTGTGCCAGGAGAATTTTTCCCCTTTATTCCTATAATTCTTTGTATAACCCTTCTTCCCCCTCTCCCCTTAAACTACCCGCATTTTGCATATTTCTCCTTTAGTAACACTCCTCTATTCTCTCTGAGGTTCCTTCTTTCCCTTTACCTCCCATGTTCCCTTCCATATTCCTGGTTCCTGCAGTTAAGTTAGGATATGCACTCATTTATAAGGATTTGGTGATAGGATCCACAAATGAGGGAGAACATATGTCTTTTTTTTTTTCCTGAGTCTATGTTACTTTGCTTAGTACAGCAAACACATAGCCAACATCATTTTAAATGGAAAAAAAAAAAACAAAAACTGGAAGCATTCCCATTAAAATCAGGAACCAGACAAGTATGTCCACTATCTCTACTCTTTTTCAATATAGTTCTTGAAACTCAAAAAAAAAGAGGTCAAATTATCCCTTTTTGCAGACAATATGATACTATACCTAAGAAATCCCAAGAATTTTATCATAAAATTCCTAGAACTGATCAATACTTTTAGTAAAGTGGCAGGTTACAAAATTAATCTGTAAAAATTAGTCATCTTTCTATATACCAATAACAAGCAGTTGGAAAAAGAGTATGGGGAAACTCTCCCATTCACAATAGCTTCAAAAAAAATCTTGGAATAAACCTGACCAAAGACATCAAAGATCTCTACAATGAAAATTAAAAATATTTAAAGGAAGAAACTGAGGAAGACACCAGGAGATGGAAGGACCTCCCATGCTCATGGATTGGAAGAATTAATATTGTGAAAATGACCATCCTACCAAAAGCAATATATACATTCAGTGCAATCCCAATCAAAATCCCCATGACATACTTCACAGAATTAGAAGAAATCATCCTTAAATTCATATGGAAGCACAAAAGACCCTGAATAGCTAAAGCAACCCTGAGCACAAAGAGCAACACTTGGGGGGATTACTATACCAGATCTCAAAGCTACAGAGCTATAGTCATAAAAACAGCATGGTACTGGCACAAAAATGGACACATAGATCAGTGGAACATCATTGAAGATCCAAACCTGAGTACAACCACCTGATATTTGACAAAGGTGCCAAGAACACACAATGGAGGAAAGACAGCATCTTCAACAAATGGTGCTGGCAAAACTGGATCCCCACTGGTACAAGAATGAAACTAAATCCTTATCTTTCACCTCTCACAAAAGTCAACTCCAAATGGATCAAAGACCTCAATTGAAGCTAGAAATCCTGAAACTATTAGACAAAAATATTGTCAGTAACTTATAGGATATAGGTATAGGAAAGGATTTTCTAAATGAGACAGAAATTGCTCAGGAATTAAGGTCAGTAATCAACAAGTGGGACCTCATTAAACTAAAAAGCTTCTGTACAGCAAAGGAAACAATCAAAAAAGCGAAGAGAAAACGCACAGAATGGGAAGAAATCGTCACCAGTGATGCATCTAACAGAGGTTTAACATCCAGAATATGTAAAGAACTCAAAAAACAAAGAAGCAAATCGAGAACCAATTGATCCAATTAAAAGATGGGCTAAAGATCTAAAGAGAGCATTCTCAAAAAGGAAGAAAAAGATGGCTAAGAAACATCTCAAAAAGTGTTTAACATCATTAGTAATTAGGGAAATGCAAATTAAAACCACCCTAAGGTATTACCTTACCCGAAGCAGACTGGCTAGGATCAAGAGAACAAATGATACCAAATGCTGGCGAGGGTCTGGAGAAAGGGGAACGCTCTTTCACTGCTGGTGGGATTGCAAACTCATGAAGACTCTATGGAAAACAATGTGGAGAACTCTTAAAAAACTAAAAATGAACCTACCATATGACCCACTTATACTACTCCTTGACATATACCCAAAGGAAGCAGACTGGCTAGGATCAAGAGAACAAATGATACCAAATGCTGGCGAGGGTCTGGAGAAAGGGGAACGCTCTTTCACTGCTGGTGGGATTGCAAACTCATGAAGACTCTATGGAAAACAATGTGGAGAACTCTTAAAAAACTAAAAATGAACCTACCATATGACCCACTTATACTACTCCTTGACATATACCCAAAGGACTCATCCTATTGTAGACACTTTTACAACCAAGGACTCATCCTATTGTAGACACTTTTAAAACCATGTTTGTTGCTGTTCTTTTCACCGTAGCTAAGAGATGGAAGAAGCCTAATTGTCCCTCAACTGACGAGTGGTTAACAAAAATGTGGTATATTTACAAAATGGAATTCTATTCAGCAGTCAGGAAAGATGAAATAATGAAATTTTCAGGTAAATGGATAGATCTAGAAACTGTTATACTATCTGAAGTAAGTGAAGTAACACAGACTCAGAAAAACAAACGACGTATGTTCTCCCTCATATGTGGCTCCTAGCACCAAATCCTTTTACATTCCAGGTCCTTTTAATAAGATGATGCTATACAGCATCCCCTTCTGCATGAAATAACTACCATCATCATGACTTTGGCTGAGCCTGATCATTAAACATAGTCATAATTGGGCTTACTGACAGTTGTGCTCATTCATTAGAGGAGTGCCAAGCAGGGTCACTGGACCCTCACCTGAGTATCCAGCTACTCTTCCCAGCCAACAAGTCCAGCCTTGGAAGACAAAAGAAAAATAAGGAAGAGCTCAATAGACGGATGCTTTTGGAAGCCCTTGTCAAGAAATTCCAATGGACTGTCACATGAATATTTGAAAATTGCCCTGTTCTGAGTTTTTTCTAGTTCCCTGTCTAAAACTTGTAATGCTAATTACTCTTGCATTTACTTCTCCTTCACATCTATTATTCGTGATTCAAGGATTTTCTTTTCCCCTTAGAGACAAGAGTTATGCAATTTAGGAGTCTTTTAGATAGACCCACTGAAGGGGTTCTCCAGTTGCCTCACCCTGCTTCCCTGTTCAGCATGGAAGAAGCCAGAGAGGTCTGCATCCCAATTCCCTATCAGCAATTTGGGTAACCTCTCCAGAGGATGGTGTGATAAGAGTAGGAGGTAGGAATTGGTTAGGTGGTTAGGGTAAAAAGACTCCAAAGAAAAGTAGCCAGTTTCTTAGTTAAAAGTCAAAATGTCCTTGGGCCTCTTAGCAACATACTCTGTTCCAAAGGCCAAAAATATCTCAAGTATTTGGGGGCTTGTATCTAATCCTTAAAAGATCTTAAGGTTACCTCTTCAGAGGGGGGAATGTTAGAGTAGCCAAAAGCCCCATAAAAATAAATAAATAAATCAA
>NW_008345222.1:231560-267227 GCF_000622305.1 Nannospalax galili
TACCATATGACCTGGTTATACCACTCCTTGGCATATGCCCAAAGGGTACTCATCCTATTACAGACACTTGTACAACCATGTTTGTTGCTCCTCTTTTCACAATAGCTAAGAGATGGAAGCAACCTAAGTGCCTCTCAACTGACGAGTGGTTAACAAAAATGTGGTACATTTATAGAATGGAGTTCTACTCAGCAGTAAAGAAAGATGAAATAATTAAATTTGCAGATAAATGGATGTATCTAGAAACTATTATACTAAGTGAAATAAAAGCATTTTTTAAAAAGTGACTAAGTTGATAATGCTTTTAAAACTTTATAGATATGCTTATTAAACAAAATTTTAGCAAAGGATAACATTATACTGTTAGACATGAATGGTTCTGTTTTTCATTTTCCTATATTTTATTCATTATTCTTATTTTTATTTTTAAAAATAATTTGCTCCCATATCTCCCCATCACTTTTTCATGATAACTTCATGTACTCTTCCTTCTTCTTTGATTGATTGATTTATTTTTATGAGGCTTTTGGCTACTCTAACATTCCCCCTTCTAAAAAGGTAACCCTAAAGTCTTTCAAGGATTAAACATAAGCTCCCAAATACTTTCGACATTTTTGGCCTTCGGAACAGAGTATGTTGCTAAGAGGCCCAAGGACATTTTGACTTTTGGCAAGAAACTGGCTACTTTTCTTTGGGGTCTTCTTACCCTATCTGCCTAGCCAATTCCTACCTCCTATTCTTATCACACCATCCTCTGAAGAGGTTATCCAAATTGCAAATAGGGAATAGGGACGCAGACTGCCCTGGCTTCTTCCATGCTGAACAGGGACACAGGGTAAGGCAATTGTAGTACCCCTTCAGTGGGTCTATCTAAAAGACTCCCCAATTGCATAACTCTTATCTCTAAGGGGAAGGAAAGTCTTTGAATCATGAATAGGGGATGTGAAGGAGAAGTAAAGGTGAGAGTAATTAGCATTACAAGTTCTAGAAAGGGAACTAGAAAAAAGTCAGAACAGGGCAATTTTCAATTGTTCATATGAGAGTCCATTGGAATTTCTTGACAAGGGCTTCCAAAAACATCCCTCTGTTGGGTTCCTCCTCATTTTTCTTTTGTCTGCCAAGGCTGGACTCTAGAGTGATGACTTCAGGATTTGCCTTCAGGTATTTTCATAGTTTCTGGAGTTATTAGAATCGGTGTCAGTTCCCTCTCAAAGGCTTCTAGATAGGGGGAGAAAACAAATTTATGCATCATTTAAGAACAATAGCTGGTTGTCTCCCTTAGCTACAGATGGGCACTACAGTATTGGAGACCAAGATTTGAAGTCTTACATCTGAGCAGCACTTTCTGGTTAGGAACAAAATCAATGAGAAATAATTGTCTAAATAACTTTTTATATACACTTAAGTCTAATATCTGAGAAGTGTAATCCCTTGAACCCTTAAAGAAATATACTGATCACTTTACCGATCACTTTACTCTTTGCTTGTACTTTTCTTTTGGGAGTTTAAGACCATACAGTTGGCACAAATAAATCAATTTTTTTTTCACTTAAAGTCATTTGAAGGTCTGTTCCTCAGGAGTCACCTGGCCTTGGGCAGAGTTCCTGGCTCCTTTCTTTTACCATACTTCCATCTATGCAAAGATAAGTCAAAGGTCTTGCTCAGCCATGTCTAGCTTCACTAGGAAGCATGAATGAGGTTTCCTCCGAGTTGACGCTCCTCTTTGTAGACTGGATGCTGGTTCAAGTCCAACTCGTGGGGTCTCAGTGTTCTCCCTGAACAAGAGGACAGGTGATTCACCATTACAGGACATTTTGAGAGGTGTTCCATAGTCCCCTGGTACTTAGTTGACCTTGGAGGGCAAGGGGCAAAAACTGTCCTTTAAGTCCCTCTGATAACATTAGTATAGGCCTCAAACTATGTCTGTTAAACATCCAATAAGGTTAGTTCCACCAGTCTGGTACTTTTAATTATCATGTGCTATGTAGATAAGGCTTGGGTGAAAAACTAAATATTCTCAGATAAACCTTGACTAGATATATATTTTGTTCCTTAAACTAGTTGACTAAGTTATGACCATAGACATTTTAAGATTATGTGTATATTTTTTTGTTTCATTCTTTATATATCATAACAAACCTAAACAGACCTTCATTACCTGCTTAGGCTTTCTCATTTTTTCTGTCTGTTTTGGAAAATATCTCCATTTCCCATATCCTTTTAACATCTTTTACACTCATTTTCTTTTTTTAAAATAATTATGAGATATAATAGCACTAACAAATAAATTTTCCATCTGTTGTGAGACTTCTTTTCCTGGGGATGCTAAGCAATGCTTATTCCTTTCAAGGTTCTAGTGTCAAGCCAAGGTTTGATTAAAGTTTTACTGGGGAACCAATGAATTCAGCTTCCTTACTGAGGGGTTCCTGGCTTTCCCCAGATTGAATACTTTAGCTCTTCCCAAATCCAGGAGGCCACGTGTGATTAGGGTCATATTTCATACAGTTGGCTGGGAAGTGTGGCTGGATAATCCAGTGAGGGTCCAATGACCCTGCTTGGCCCTCCTCTAATGAATCCTGTGTTTTTGAAACAAATGAGCTAATCGTTTTGCACTGCTTATATACAAGTGATTTCTTAGAGATTAGACAATTTTATTCCTGAATTTCTCTATGAACTTTGTGCCCATTATTTCTGAAGCCTTCTTAGACCTGTTCTCTCTTTCTCCAAGACCTTTCATTAAAGTGTAATCAAGAAACACAGATTATTTCAAATGTCCTATGTTCTGCTGGATAGCTTTAGTCATCAATTTGACGCACCTTGGTTAGAGGGAACCTCAATTAGGGAGTTGCCTCCATTACCTATGAGGTGTTTTCTTGATTTTTGAGTGATATGGGAGGGCCCAGCCCACTGTTAGTGGTGCAATCCCTGGGCAGATTTTTCTGTAGTGTATAAGAAAGCAGGCTGAGCGTGGACCAGGGGAGCAAGCCAGTACACAGCAGCAGTCCTCCATGGACTGTGTTTCAGCTCCTGCCTCTGGGGTCCTGCCCTGAATTCCTACCTTGGGCTCCCCGATGAATTGTGACCTGGGAGATGTAAGCCAAATAAACCCTTTCCTCCCCAAGTTGGTTCAGTCTTTTGTCACAACAATGGAGAAACAAACCCAAATATATGCAAACATCTTATTTTCATTGATACTTACTCAAGATGTAGATCATTTTTCTACCACGTCACAGTAATATAACCACCATACAGTCATTTAAAACAGCAACCATTTTATTTGTTAATGAGCTGTCACTCATTTGGGAAGGATTCAGCTACATGGTTTTTATGCTTGTTTGACTGTGATCACTTAGGGAGCTACAGTAAGGTGGTGAGAGGTGCGGATTATGGCTGCACCACCTTACTTTGGGAGGCTAGTACTGACTTTCTCATACAGTGACAGCACTCTAAGACAGTAAGTCCCTATGCAGAAGCACTTTTAAAATTTCAGCTTATGTTATGGTTGCTGGTATTCCATAGAATAGAGGAAGTCACAAAAGAAAGACCTAAGTCAATGTGAAAGGGAACTATATAAAGCTACGGATACAGAGAAATGTCCTTCTTTGTAGCCCATTACTATAACAACAGCCCACATCAAGAACAGCCCTACTAGAAGGTGATGACTTCTAGCAGGCCTCCTGTTCATTATTATACTACTGGACTGTACTTTTTTTTTTTTTAACACAAGTTGTTATGTTATTCACCAGTTAATGGTTCCCCATCAGGTGGCAGTGTACTTCCCCATGGCACATTTGGAAGTTCCTGGAAACATTTTTGACTTATGTCTTAACTTGAAAAAAGGAAAATGCTTGCCGTCTATTAGATAGAGACTAGACATGCTTCTGAATATTCTTTGATCACAGACTAATCCCTGCCTGCTCCCGCACCCCATTACAAAAAAATTATCTTATGAAAATGTCAATAGTCAAAGGTTTAAAAGCACCCCAGCTCAAAACCTCTAGTGGCAATCTAATAAAAGAGAACCAAAACTAAGATCTTTATTGGGCATTTTAAGCTCTCAGCAATAAATCCACATCTCTCTCCCTTTAGCAAAACTTATTATATAACTGAATCAATAACTCGTTGTGAGGACAGAATGTAAATATAAATCTTTTATAGAGGGAGACTGCACAAAATCCCCCTGGCAGATCATAAACCATCACTTCAACCAATGGGCCTTACTGAGAACTGTTGGGCCCTGTTTTGAAACTGTGGCTCTGAAACATACCACCTCCAGCCATAAAGTGATTCCTGTTCTGCAAACAGATCCTTCTGCCCTTATTAGGCCTCAGGCCCTTTACAAACATCAACCAACATAACTCTGTCACATACGTAAACTCTCCTGCCACTTGAATCTGTGTGGTTGCTCTGCCAACCCCTGCCCATCAGCTTTCACCTCTCATTGACTAATAATAAAGGTCAATCTGGATTATTGAGGTTGTTTGTTTTCGTTTCCACCTGCAACTCTTTCTACTCCTAGTCCTAACATTTTGGCTTTTTTTTTCTCTCATCTAACCAAGCCATTTGCCAGTGTCAGTGGTTTTGGATTTGGGTTTTCCCACCAGCTTCTACAGTTTCATTGTAATATGTCTCTTACAAATACAAAGCTTAGTGCATTCTTATCTCATCTCAAGTAACAGGCTGCAGGAGTGCTTTTGAATATCCCCAGCAATGTTCTATGAGGAAAGCTAAGGTTATGTAATCTTATTCTTTTATCCCCCAAGAAACAGAGGAAAGAAAGAAATCAAAGTTGTTCTGTGAGCCAGAAATTGGTGGCAACACAGGAGCCTTTGAGATCCAGTGAATTGGAAGGAAAGAGTGTACAGAGTCACTGCCATGATTTCTGGAGACACCAGTTTGCTTCCTGGCTGGTAAAGGAGTTTAAAAATCAGAGATAACCTTAAAAGCATGTTTCTTAAAGTAGTGAGGACATTTCCTTGAGGTGAAAGAGCCTTGTGATCACAAATACTTGCAAACCACAAAGGAATTTGAAAAAGAATCCTTCTGAATTCCTTCTGGAATGAAATAAAGAAAGCTATTTAGTGTTCTCTAATAGTATTTGACTATGAAAGCCTTCAGTTCAGAGGGTTCATTTGGTTTTAATTTCAATGAATTCTCACAGAATAAATGCTCCTGAGAACATACTCGGGGAAGCTTTGTGTTAGAAAAAGTGAGGAGTAAAAAGAAATGCCCTCTTGTAGTAAATTAGCCCCACCATCCCTTAACAGAAATGAGCAGCAACTTGCTTTTCATCTGGTAAGTGGGAAAACCACTTAATAGAAGTACATTATAATTTCTAGTGCCACTTGTCCACCAGGCACATGAGAATTTCTCAAAGATCCACTATGCCAGTTAAGATGGAACTAAATATTCACTGATGCCATGCCACTGATGGACTAGTAGGTTCAGGAACTCTCAAAAGTTAATGCATCCTTGCATGAGTCTTATTTCTCAAGACTATCTACTCATGCCTTATGGAAGTTAGAGGGAAAGTATTGAAAATACTGCAGAGAGAAATGTGTCAGTAAATTTATAGGATGACCTGCTTTAAAGCATGAAAAGAAAAACACACTAATTTACTCCTATTGAAAATGACCATATGTGGACATTTTAAGACATTTGCTTCAGGTCTAATTTCTCAAATACAGCATTATAGACCTGGTTGAAATTCCCCTTTGATTGTATTTTGTTTCTGTAATTAATATATAGTTGTGTATAGCAGTTACCAAATTTCAGTAACCCTCTTATTGTGAAAACATGCACATTGGGATGGTATGCTGGATAGCTTCAGTTGTCAACTTTGAAACACTTGGGTGGAGGGAACCTCAGTTGAAGAATTTCCTCCATTGTATTGGCCTATGACCGTGTCTGTGGGGTATTTTCTTCATGGGTGATGTGGGAAGGCACAGCCTATTGTGGGTGGTGCCATTCCTGGGCAGGTACTCCTGAGTTGTATAAGAAAGCAGGCTGAACACAGGTCAGAGGAGCAAACCAGTAAGCAGCATTCCTCCATCATCTTTGCTTTAGCTCCTGCTCCAGGTTCCTACCCTGAGTTCCTACCCTGATTTCCCTCAGTGATGAACTGTGACCTGGGAAATGTAAGATAAAATAAACCCATTCCTTGCAAGTTTGTTTTGGTCAGTTCTTTTATCACAGCAATAGAAAAGAAACTAAGATAGGTGGTGAGATGGTTCAACAGGTAAAGGTGCTTGTTTTACAAGCCTGACAATCAGTGTTCAGTCCCTGAATCCCAAGGTGGAAGAAGAAAATCAACTCTAAAAGTTTTCCTCAGAACTTCACGTGTATGCTGTGGCATGCAGGTGCTCCACCCCCCCACAGTAAAATAAAAAATTTTAGAACATGATGGTTTTATAATCCAAACAATATTAAATACTATTTCATATTTTAAGCCACAGCAGACATGACTTGCATCACTAGAACTGAGGGAGGAATAATAGGCTCCAAACTTCTGCTGCCACTTTGTGATGACAGAGCTGAGTTCATGTCTCTTCTGTCCACCTAGACAAAATGTGCATCTTAAGGCATATCTTAACAATATTAACTCTGCCAATCAATAGCATGATGTATCATTCTGTTTGTTAAATCTTCTTTAAGTTAACCTCAATAATTTGGTGCAAGTTATAATGTAGACCTATGTGTTCTGTAAGTTTATCCTTAGGTGTATCTGGAATCCAGGTATTATTATACATTTCCATTGTCTGCCACTAGTACATAAAAATTCAGTCATTTTATAGTGATGAACTTTTATCCCGAGACCTTACTAAATTTCATAAGGATTCCTAGAAACATTTTTCCACTCACAGTCTTGTCATATGAAGGTTAAAATAGAAGGACACATTTTCATTTCTAGTCTGTGTATCTTTCTTTAATTTTACTTTCTCTGTACACTTCTTAGACTTCTAGTATACCATAGAACCATAGTACAATCAAGTTTAGAGCCTTGCTTTTTCCTTATCACAGGGGGAAATCACCATTAATTGTGATGTGAATAGGGTTTGTCCTATTTCTCTAATGGAATTAGGAAGTTCTGCTCAATTCTTGCATTGTTGAGAATAGATACTGTAAGTGGGTTTGCATTTTGTTAGATGGTTTCAATCTCTGCTTAGATAATCATGTTGTTTTTTCTTCTTTTTTTTCGTTACTGTGGTGAATTTTCACTTCACAGTTCAGTCCAACTCTGAGTCTCTATGTGGTCCCAGGACTTCTTTGTATGGTTGTGGGATGTAACAAAATGTCACTAGCACATGTGCAGTCAGACCGATTAAGGTCTTGGAACCTGATCTTTGCCAAAACACCTGGCAACAGCCGAGGCCACTAGAAGAGCCAATCATGAATGGCCACGTTATCAGGAGATGCAGAGGGACCAATGAGAAAGACAAATAAACTATATAAGCCCAAGTCCTTCCTGCAATAAATGAGTCTGCAGCACCTAGCCTAGTGCTTGCTTCCACTCGACTCCTGGTGTCTGTGTGTTGACTCTGCACCACTCACCCCCTCCTGGCTGGGACCCTGAGTGTCCCCTAGGCTGGACCTGCAGGGACACTGCAACATCTGGTGCCTGAACAGGGAAACTCAGCCCCTTTGGCATTGGCAGAGCCCCCAAGCTCAGTGAGTAGGCCCGGGGTTTTGTCTGTACCTTTGGCTGCTCGAGGGTGAGAAGTGGCCCTCTCCTCTCTGCCCTCTACCCTGTTTGTCATATTTGTTGTTAGAACAGGAAGGCACACTCAGCCGCGTGGTCCCGAAGCCCGTTGGCTCCTTTCACTCCTTGGCTTGTCCTGGTGAGTTCACATAAGGGTTGATCCACCCCGAGCTCAGAGCCCAGGCTTTGGATGAATCTGTTGCCTGTCCCGGAGACACATGTGAGCATACAGCTGAGGGTGTCATGGCCCTCGGAAGTCCCTCACTAAGCACAAGACACTTGGATCTGATAAACCTTTTCATACCGGGGTGGTTCATGTCAGAGTGGCTCACAGTCCTCATCTGCTCTATCTGTGCCCTTTTAGTGGTTACCCTTACCTTCTACTTCTGTGGTGAGAATCCCTTCACCGAGCTCTCCCACAATGGGCAATCTTCCACCACAATGCAGGGAGCCACAAACAGCAGCACTCAAGGCGCTCTTAAAGACTAGAGGATTCAAGTTTGAAATCGCCTTAAGGGTATCTTCAGCCCAGTGGGAATAGTTACATGGGGAATCATAGGAATGGTGAAAACATCTGGGACCCCTTGGTTTGGGTGAGAATACTCTACCTCACTCACAAGAGGGAAGTCCACTCAGGCAAGATGCCCTTGGCACCCTTTGTCCCGATCCTACTGGCCATTTTTGCAAGTCTTAAAGGCTTGTTGGTGGAGGAAGATACAGGAACATAATCAGACTTGTTCGAAAAACACAGAGGAAAAACTGGCCCTGCCAGCAGTCCCCAGCATACAGTCAGATGGGGATGAGGAGGAGGAGGAGGAAGCTGGGAAATTAAAAGCAACAGCTTCCAGAGACACCTCCCCCTCATACCCCTGGAGGGAGGTCAGAGAGGTTCAGGGGATGGAGGATGAAGGTTCAGGACAACCCAGAAGCTGCCTAGAGGTTCCTGCCCCTGTCTGAAACCCATGCCTTCACTTGCCTTCAGGACAGGGAAGTCAAAGGGGAAAAACTTCCTTACCGATACAAGCTTATCCTGTGAATGTTGGCACCAATGCTGCCCACCAGTCTTGGGTTCCAACCCTCTTGCCTGACCTAGCACTTATATGCAAGGCAGCATTGGAGAGCGGCCCTGATTCACCCTATTTTGAGCTAGTTGTTATTCAATGGGCTATCCAGCTGCAAACCCATTATGACTGGTACTCCATGCTTAAAGCAGTCCTTGACCCTGCCCCCTTTCTTCAGTGGAGGGCAGTATATGATGACCTTGCTGAGACACAGGTCCACAACAACTTGCAGTTTAACGTCCCCATTACCTTGGACATGTTGACAAGGTGTGGAGGCTATACAGACCCAGTAACTCAGGCCCTCATTGGCATTCCACTATATTTTGAGCAAGTGAAAAATATGGCCCTCCAAAGTCTCAAGGCTTGCACCCCCCCAAAAAAAAACCAGAGACCTTCTTTCGCAACTTAATCCAACAAGAACCATTCACGGACTTCATCTCCCATGTCACATCAGCCGTAGAGAGATGGATGGCTCCCAGCACAGCTTTGGATGCCCTCATTAAGGAACTGGCCTGGGAGGGCATGAATACCATTACCCATAATGCCATAGCCCCTGTCCATAATTCTGAGATACACCAATGGATTATTGCTGCCCATGACATCAACGTGGCCACTGCCCCTTTTGAGGCCTTGACAGCCTCACTACAAACTCTTCTGATCAACAAATCAGGGCATCCAACTCCCTTAGAATCACTGGTCTATTGGGGCTGTGGCAAACCAGGCCATATTAAAAGGACATGCCCCCGGGGGGATACTAAACCAAAAATGCCATGTCCTAGATGTAAAAAAAAGTTTCCACTAGGCTAAGGATTGCATATATAAATTAGACAAGGGTCCTTTAAACTTCAAAAGGGGCAGCCCTCAGCCCTGCAACCAAGAGGGCCCAAATCAAATGTTAACTGGACTCTGCCTATTTATCCACATACCCCTCAAATTAAGATTGACCTCGATGAGATACCCATTAAGGGTGTTGTGGACATGGGCACTGATGTCTCCATAGTTACAGAAAATGATGTAGCCAATTTTTCCCATTGGAGATTTCAAAAAGGCCCACCTATAAAAGGAGTAGGAGGGCAACAAACCACCAAACAGACAATCAATGAAGTGGTATGGAAGGACTATGATGGCAATACAGGAACAATCAGGACCATTATTGCTAATGTTCTCCATACTCTATGGGGTAGAGATATTCTCTTTGACATGGGGGCAGTGTTGACAACTGATGACACTGCATTTTTTGAGGATATCGTAGGACATGATAGATGTGGCCTCTGAGGAAGAAACAACCCATTCCTTGACTCCAACCAGTAGCACCCCCAATTCTAAGGGCCACTGCTCCACCCTCATGCCCCCTCGAGTGGGATACATCAGGCCCTATATGGGTTGAGCAGTGGCCCATCCTAGAGCCTAAACTTTCAGCCCTTAAGGCCTTAGTACAGGAGCAACTCTCTTTGGGCCACATTGAACCTTCCATTAGCCCTCAAAACACCCCCATTTTTGTCATAAAGAAAAGATCAGGCAAATTCAGACTTTTACAGGACATCAGGCAGATAAATGCCCACATGAAAAAGATAGGCTCCCCTCAATCTGGGTTCCCTAATCCTAGCTCTATTCCTATTGACTGGCACATAGCAGTCATTGACCTCAAAGACTTCTTCCACATCCTCCTTGCTGAACAAGATAGGCCCTATTTTGCCTTCACAGTATGGGAGCCCAATTTCCATAGACCTGCTCAGAGGTATCAATGGAAAGTTTTACCCCAAGGCATGAAAAACAGCCCTGCCATATGTCAGGCTTATGTGGCATCTGCCCTTACGGTCCTGCTCCCAGACTGCCTCTTTATACATTGTATGGATAGCATTCTTTTGGCACATTGCTCTCAAGAAACATTAAAACCGGCCATTTATAATTTGGTTACTGCTCTAGAGGAGCCAATGATAAACTCTAACTTGTCTCCCCATTTCAATTTTTGGGGTTTCATATTTCCAATAAGGTTAAGCCCCTCCACCCTCAAATACCAATCAAAGACAAATAGACCTTACATGATTTTCCAAAGCTATGTGGCAATGATAACTGGCTTAAGCCATTCATTGCACTGCCACTTGAAAAGTTACGGCCTCTAGTTGACCTCTTAAAAACCAAGAATAACCTGTCTGAAGTTATCGTCATTACTCCTGAGGCCACGACAGTTATAGCAACCATAAACGGCCACCTTTTCAACCTAGCTATGGAAAGATACCATCCTGACCAGGTGCTTTCTGTCATTGTCATCTGGACGGGAAGGGGAGCACTGAGTGTGATATGGCAACAAGGCCCCCTATACTGGATACATCCATCTTGGGCTACGTATCATAAAATAACCCCTTGATAGAAGCCATTCTAGCTATGGCACAGAAGGGGAGGCTATATTGCAACAGGATCTATAATAAAGAACCAGACAAAATCATTTTGCCTATGTCCACCAATAGGACCCAAAATTTATGGAGGGATAATCTTCTTTAAATCCCTTATGTGGGGCTACCCAGGCATACTGGACAATCACATGCCATGTGACAGGAGATTACAGGCCCTGATATCTATGGAAATGGAGTTTCAGCTCCATTCCTCCCTCTCAGCAACACCCATCCCAAATGCCTCACTTGCCTTTACAGATGCCAACAGAGCCAAATTTGGTCTTATAATATATCATAATCATAACCCCATACACCAATTAACATTCCTCAGTCTGGGTTCTGTGCAACTGGGGGAACTCCTAGCTATCTCCAAAGCCCTTTCCCTCATTCAGAACAGGCCCATAAATATCTTCTCAGATAGTCAATATGCAGTCCAAGTGGCTAAATCCATCCCCTTTGCCATTATCAAAACATCCAATACTCCTTTAGATATGGCACTTCTGTCCTTACAGGACCTTTTAGAAAATCGCAAACACCCCTGGTTTATCAAACATGTCAGGTCACACAGGGGTTACTGGCTGTTATTGCTGAGGGGAACGCCAAAGTCAATTCCCTCATCATGCCAGTTCAACTGCTTCTCCTTGAACAAGCTTGAGCACTTCATCACCGCTTTCATATGTCCCCATGAGCTTTACATCGCCTCTACCCAGATCTCACTATGAGTCAATGTAAGCACCTAATGTGCACCTGTGCAGCCTGCACCCCCTTGGCACCGTTAGAACCCCTTCAGCCTGCTGGGGTCAACCCCTGAGGTCTGGCCTCTAATTCTCTCTGGCAGATGGACATTACTCACATTCCCTCCTTTGGACAACTTAAATATGTCCATGTCATAATTGATACCTTCTCTAAGCTTGTCTATGCGGTCCCCCATCAGGAAAAAAGGCCACCCACATAATTAAAGCCACAAAAATGGCAATGCTTGTCATGGGCATGCCCTGGATCTTAAAAACAGATAATGGACCTGCCTATGTTTCAGCTGCATTCGAAGCATTCTTAACTTCCTGGAATAGCAAACATATAACAGGGATCCCTTATAATCCACAAGGGCAAGCAATAATTGAAAGGACAAATTGTACCCTCAAAGAAACATTACAAAAAGTCAAAACCACCTCCTCAACCACAGACCCTCATCTGTTCATAACCTATGCACTCTTCACTTTAAATTTTTTTTCCTTTGATGAAAAGGGTTTAAGCCCAGCGTACAAACAGTGGGACTCTTTTCTATGAGCCACCCCCCTTCCATTGGTATGCTGGAAGGACCCCTTAACTCATCAATGGAAGGGACCAGACCCACTCCTGACACAGGGTCAAGGGTTTGCTTCTGTCTTTCCAGAAACCTCATTGTCTCCACTATGGGTCCCAACAAAGAACATCCGTCCCGCACTCAACCCCACTCCTACTGACATGCCACCGTTTCCCCGCAGCAATGCCTAAGACACAGCAATCCACCAAGACACTGGATAAGTTTTCCTTCATGCTGTTATACCTTATTTTCTCTCTTGCTCAGACTGATGATCTTTGGACTTATGTCCTCTTTCCCCCATGTTAATGCCAGTGGCTAGGGATGCTCATGCCTTTCCTGGAGTCTATAGCACCAATATGTCACTTAGCTTACCCTTGGCAACATCAAGCCACACAGCCATTCCTATAACAGGAAACTGGAGTCTTGATGCATTATGTTTTAATCACTCCAGCCCTAATATTACTGCCTAACTGTCTTTCAATTTACCTCCAATGACTTTAAAGGAAATGCCTCATATGGACAGGTCAGGGGACTCAAAAACATGCTTATTCCCCTTAGATTATCAACCAGTAGCAATGGATCAGAAACCTCTGCCCTCTATGGCCTCCTCAGATGTCAACCTGTTCCCCACTATTCAAGTAAATTTGAGCTTCCCATGGAATGGCTATATTGTACTCCCCAGTCTTATCCTCTCCCAATAGCAAAAAAAATATGGATATGGCAGAAAGTACCATGGGGCAATGCCTCAGCCGTGGTGGTATCATATTCACATCACAATCCCACCCAAAGCCTGTTTGATCCTCTGTTCGCCAACTGGGCACTCTGTGGTACCTATGCTTGTTTGGATTTTCCCCCCTTTTTGTTCCTAAATAGCATCATATATTTTAATGGCAGGTGATGGCACTTGATGGGAATTGTCCCTCAATGTTACCACAAACAAACAGTTCACCTTTAATCCCACTCTTATTTGTGTTAAGCCTCCATTCTATTTCTTGATACAACACTTCATCAATCCTCCACTGCTCTAATTCATTGCCTTGTTTGCTTACTGACTGTTGGGATTCATTACAGGGCCACCTTGCTGTGATAGTGAGAACCCAGACTGCTATCTGGATACTAGTCACTAATGCCACTCATTTCCATAGGGTAGAGTTATTGTGGCCCACACACATAAGACATGATTTTGGACTTACTGCATTCATTATTGCCACTATCATTACTACTTTGGCATCAGTAACCACTGCTGCACTCTCTCCCAAAGTGTCCTAACAGCCACCACAGTTAATTCAGTGGTGGAGTCAATGGCTAATGCCCTTCAAACCCAAAATCTTATCAATAGCCATGTCCATACTGCTATACTGAATTTACAACAAAAAATTGATCTCCTTGGAGAAGATATCACTAATCTCCATACTATTGTAAGACTAAATTGTGACCCCCGATTCAATTCCTTTTGCTTAACCCCTTTTACATTAACAATGCTTTGTTGAGATGACAGGAACTCAGCGCATACATTAGAGGACCTTGGTCTCAACAATTCCTTAATTATACCATTAGCCTTTCCTCCCAGATTATCACCTTAAATGAAACAAGAGCTGACACCCTTCCCTTTGATTTATCCTTTATTGATTAAGTTTGGAATCACCTCAAGAGTGTCTTCAGCCCGCTGGGAATAGTTATGTGGGGAATCATAGGAATTGTGGGAATATTAATTATACTCCTCTCTAGATGTCTCTTAAAGTATACCCGATCACAAAAACAAATTAACAGAGCTACCCTTCAAGTTCTCCAGGCTATCGTCTACAAAGGAGCAAGACCTGGACCTCCACCACAAATGTTGCTTGCCTGGCTATCATCTATCCAAGATTTGATAGTCTGACCCCTACCACCTTTAGCTAACACTCCCTGGTTTATCCCCTCGGTGGCTGGTTAGTCAATGATGGGTAAGATCCTGCTAATCAGGACAACCTAAGACAGGCACAGTCAAATGTCGGGACACCAGCAGTGAGGCCAACAATGTCTGGCCTATAGAACCCAGGCTCTCACTGTGTTAAGCTCTGCATTTAAAAACAAAAAGGGTGGAAATGGGATGTAACAAAATGGTGCTAGCACATGCACAGTCAGACAGATTAAGGTCTTGGAACCTGATCTTTGCCAAAACACCTGGCAACAGCTGAGGTCACTGGAACAGCCAATCACAAATGGCCACATTATTGGGAGATGCAGAGGGACCAATGAGAGGAGACATATAAACCATATAAGCCCAAGTCCTTCCTGTAATAAATGAGTCTGCAGCACCTTACCTAGTGCCTGCTTCCACCTGACTCCCAGTGTCTGTGTGTTGACTCCATGCCACTCACCCCCTTCTGGCTGGAACACTAAGTCTCCCCTAGGCTGGACCTGCAGGGAGACTGCAACATATAGTGTTTCCTCTACAGTAACTGGGCTTCTTAAATGGTATTTCATGGGTGAATCAGTAGGTATTCAAAGAGCCATGTTCCCAAACTTCCAGGATTCTCAGGATTCAGACTTTAAAGAGAATTACAGGCACCTATCAGTATGTCTCTCCTCTGAAGTAAACCTTGAACAAATAAAACCTCCAACTTCCTTGCCCTGTATGTAGAAAACTCTGAGTTTGACCTTGACAATCTTTAGTAGTGGGACTCAGAGACATTCATGACAGTGCTTTTAAAAATGCTTGTGGATCTTCCTACAACCTGGTTTCTAATGCCATGTTCTGATCAGGAGCCTGCTAGGCTTTGCCACAGCATCTGTTATCCTAAACATGCTGCTGTGGAGAAAAATCATAAATGAACAGCAGATGCTCCAGAAGCTGGACACTGGGTCTCTATTATTTGAGGATGTAACTGTAGACTTGACTGGAAAGAGTGGCAGGACCTGAATGCTGCTCAGAGGAACCTCACAGGCATGCCCAACTGTTTGATATTGCAAAACTACATCATCAACTATACAGTCCACAGTCAAGAATCATGTATCCGGTTACCAAAAAAAAAAACAAAAAACAAAAAACCTCTTAATAATTTAAGGTGTTGTAGGACTTTTGTGTTGGAACACATGCAGTTGGATGTTCCATAGTTTGAAGGCTGGATATGCCTATCAGATACATGATGCTGGAGAGCTACAGCAACCTGGAATTCTTGGGGCATGTGACTGAACCTGAGTTGATCTGCAAGTTATAGCACACAACTGGGGGCATGGAGAGTGGCAGAAGACTCAAACCCAAACATATTAGCATACAAAGAAAGTTATATAACAAATATAGGAAAACTGAAATAACATATCGTATTCTCTCTGACCATAACGGAATAAGAGGGAAGTTTCTAGAAATCAGTGCCTACATTTTAAAAAATCAGAGATTACTAATAACTTAATGGTGTACCTTAAACCATTTGACATATAAGTACAAATGAAAGTCAAAAGCAATAAAATGCAAAGAAATAACTAACATCAGGGCAGAAATTAATGAAATAGAAATGAACAAGAATACAAAGAATCGATGAAGTGAAGAGTTAGTTCTTTGAAAAGATAAAGGAGATCAAAAATCCTTAACCAAATGAATGAAAAGAAAGAGAAGACCCAAATCAATAAAAATATGAGATAAGAAGGCAGGCATTCCCACAGATACCAATTAAATTCAGAGAATCATGATGATGTTACTTATAAATATATATTTCACCAAATAGTATCTTCAAAAAGTGATGCTGGGAAAACTGGATATCTATATGTATAAGAATGAAATTAGACCCATATCTATCACCTTGCACAAAAAATCAATTCCAAATGGATCAAAGATCTCAATGTGAAACTTGAAACACTGGAACTGTTAGAAGAAGATATAGGCAGTACTCTACAAAATATACTTTCTAAACTAGACTAAATTCACTCAGGAATTAAGGGCAACAACTGACAAATGGTACCTCATTAGACTAGAAAAACTTCTGTGCAGCAAACTACAGAAAATAAAGAGGAAGCCCACAGAATGGGAAGAATCTTTGACAGCTATACATCTGATAGAGGAGTAATATTCAGAAGATTCAAAGAACTGAAATAAACAAAGAATCAAGAAAACATATGACCCAATTAAAATATGGGCTACATCTGAACAGAGTTCTCAAAAAAAAATTAAAAATGGTTAAGAAATATCTTTAAAAGTCTTCAACATCCTTAGTAATTAGGAAAATTCAAATTTAAACTACTTTAAGATTTTATTTTACCTCAGTCAGAATAGTTAAGAACAAGGAAATAAATGACACAAAATGCTGGGGAGGATGTGGGGAAAGGGAAACCCTCATTCACTGCTGGTGAGATTGCAAACTGGTGTAACCACAATGGAAATTACTGTGCAGAACTCTTTAAAAACTAAACATAGAGCTACAATATAATCCAGCTATATTATTCCCTGGCATATATCTAAAGGACTCAATATCTTATTACAGAGATTATCAGCTAAGCCATGATTATTGCTACTCTTTTCATAATAGCTAAGAAATGGAAATGACCTAAATGTTCCCCAACCAATGAATGGATAATGAAAATGTGGTACATTTACACAGTGAAGTATTATTTAGCTCTAAAGAAAAATGAAATATTGAAATTTGCAGCTAAATAGATCGAACTAGAAATTGTAATATAAGTGAGGTAACTCCAGACTCAGAAGAATATGTGACACATGTTCTCTCTCATTTGTGGATCTTAGCTCCAAATCCTTAAATGTGCATATAGATCCTATTATAACCACAGGAGACAGGAAAATGGAAAGAAAACATTGTGGGAGAGAGGGGAAATAGTAAGAGATAGGCATTATCAAGGTGGAAATGGTGGTACTTTAATTGGGGAGGGAGGAATGAGGACTATATAGGGGAAGAGAGAGGAAACAATAATGCTTAAGTGATGTGAAAAGCCAAAGGGAAATGTATTTAATAAGCCTATAGAAAATTACTGGTATAATATAAATGTGAATGCAAGTGGCTATATAACAAAAATCACAGTACCAGGCAAAGGAAATCTCCCTTTGAGATGTTGGTCAAGGTAGCCCAAGAGACTCCCAAAATAGTATAGGCTAGTGCCACATCCCATCATTGCCTCCCAAAACTTGAAGGTAAGACCCTATTTCTGAACACAGGCCATACTTCAGACAGAAGACATAGAGAAATGGAGCTGGAGCTGACCTAAAAAATCCTCCCAGAAGACTAGATCTCATAGTATCAGAATATACTATGCAAGCTGCCATGGGAGAAAACCAATCAATGATCTCACCCAGCTGTAAAGCCTATGAATAAGGTTTACAATGATGACCAGTCCAGAAAATTATCTTTATTGGTGCAATAGTGGCACTTTTATCTTGGAGGTAATCAGCCACTGACTAAAATGAGCTTAAGATTCAGTCAGTGGGAGGGAATTCATTCACAGTGCTGTAAACATAGCCAAGGTCACATGACTAGAGAGGTCCTACATTCTAAAGAAAAACCTACTTCTGTCACTTTCCCTAGACCAAAATAATTTCTTGCTATAGTCTAAATATGTATTATTGTATTTCCAAGTAAGTGGACTCACCACTCATCAAAGAAGCTTCTTTTTCCATCATAGGGAGACTATTACAATGTTCTACAACTGGTCAAATGTAAAAAATAGGTGACTGTGAAGTTCCTGGATCCAAATGACACATCTATAATGTAACCTCTACAACTAAGACTCAGGGAACATCACAGAGGAGGAGATGGAAAGATGTTAAGAGCCAAAGGGACAAGATGCTGCTTCATGCTTTAGAGACAATGAAATTTCCCTAGTATGGTAGTCTAATGAGATCTGCATAATGACAAAACCAACTGACATGCTAGGGGTATGGAGGTAATTACACAGGTTCCCACCACAAGATGAAGAGCTATAAGCAATCAGTGGGTGCTGAAGGAGGGAAAATTAGTTTTCCCCAGGGATTAGCTCCATGAGAGATTATCTAATCCCAAGTAGGCAGCCCTAAATACAGGTACACAGGTATACCACTAAATGGATACAATGCATTGTGTGTGTGTCTGTGTGTCTGTGTGTGTAATAATAATAATCAAAGAAGATAAATAATTGGGAGGGAGGGAATGGGGACATGGGATGAGTTGGAGGGATCTGGGAGGGATAGAAATAATGCAAATACATTAGTCATGTATGAAATACCCATAAATAAAAATTATGCAAACAAAAGCAGAGAAAATACTTCAAGATATAGACATTGGTAAGGACTTTCTGAACAGGATGACAGTTTCTCAGGAAATGAAGTCAACAATTGACAACTGGGACCTCATGAAATTAAATGGTATTTTACAGCAAAGAAAACTGTTAATCAAGTGAAGCAGCAGCCTACAGAACGGGAAAAAAAACTTTGGTAACTAAACATCTGACAGAGGATTAGTTTCTAGGTTATACAAACAAACAAACAAACAAACAAAACAAAACAAACAAACAAAAAAACCTTCAAAAACTTCAGAAAACTAAATACTAAGAAAATGAGCAACCCAGTTAAAAAATGAACTCCAGAAGTGAACAGCAAGTTCTCAGAAGAAGAAATAAAATGGCAAATAAATATTCTTAAAAGTTTTCAATATCCTTGAAATTGAGGAAAAATAAATAAATTAAAACTACAGTGAGATTTCATCCCACCACAGTCAGAATTACTATCAAGAAAACAAATGTTAACAAATGCTGGAAAAAAGAAATCCATATACACTGTTGATGGCCATGTAAACTGGTAAGGCCATCATGGAAATCGGTCTGGTTGCTCCTGGAAAATGTAATAAGAAAACTACAGTATGACCCAGCTATACCACTCCTGGCTATGCGCCCAAAGAACTCTATCTCTTCTATAGGAGATACTTTCACATCCACATTCATTGCTGGTTTATTCACAACAACCAGGGAATTCAATCAGCCTTGATGTCCATCAAACGATGAATGGATAATGAAATTGTGGTACATATACACAATGGAATTTCACTCAGCTACAAAGAAAAATGCAAGCATGAAATCTGAAGGAACTAGAAAAAGTTATACAGCATTAACCATGATTAGAAATAGAAACAGTGCATATTCTCTCTCATATGACAATACTAACACAAATTCTTACAGTAGATTATTTATCATGAAGAGGCTGTAGAGGCTAGGAAGATAGAGGTGGAGGCCGAGGGGAAAGGCCTTGATAAGGAATAGTGGAAACATGTGATATGAAAGTTGAGGGGGTTTGGAGACTGTAGTTGGAAAGGTTTATGCCGGAAGCAGGATAGGATGGAAAAGTAGGGGGAAGGGGTATCAAAATCTAAGAATGTCCAAAAAAATCAGAAACACTACTTTATAAAGTTATTGCATAATGTAATTTAAAACAAAGAGTTTGGATGGTGGTATCCTGTGTGGACAGACAGCACTCCTCTCAGGTTATTAGCCAAAAATCCCAGTGTCAGGCATGGAACATTTCCCTAGAAATTTCTGGTCAAGGAATTCCCCCAGAGGCCCCTAAAATAATACAGGCTACAAATATTCCTCTTGGATGTGCACCAGAACAAAGTGATAAGAGCCTATTGCTGAAGCAGCAAGGACAGTTTGGATTCAGAGCCCAGAAATTAAGCTGAAAATTAGATGGAAGCTTATTCCTTGCTGGGTAGTTTTCATAGTGCTAGGAGGTCCTATACAGTCCACTGTGGGAGAAAAGTCATCAATAATAGACTCTGTGAGCTGCAATAATGACCTTCAAGGCAAGATATGCACACTGATACAATAGTGCCATTATTATGATGGGGTAACCAACAACATTCTGATTAAATCTGGGTCCTGTTCCACAGAAGAGACCTCATGTCTGGCACATACAGGTTTACCTGGTCAAGAGTCTAGCTACAGAGGGCATAGGCCCTAAAGAGGGACCCAGTATTTTGCTAAATGTACATGTTCTTAAACTGCCTTCTAAATACTCATGTTTATACCCATAGATGCTGGGTGCAGTGGTTAATGCAGAGACTTGTAACAGGTCTAAGTGCTAATAATAAGTGATAGTGCAGTGCTTGACCCTAAACAGAACATTTACATCACCCCTCCCAAGATTCAAGGAAGGTCAAAGAAAGGGAAGAGGGGGAAATGCATGATGAGGAGGACAAGGAGGTATACCCCCAAAAGACAAAAGATGGCTCCTGGACACGATAAGGAGCTGCACATGTAAACTCATTGTAACCATGTTTACCTTCATAAGACCTGCAGAAGAATAGGCCAGTCAACATTTCATCAGAGGTTGAGGAGGGGCTCATGAGACCCCACCCCTCACCAAGAGACTGTTGGCAGTTAATGGTTGCTGTGGGAAGGGGTATCATTTTCTTCAGTGGTGTAGCCCCTGAAAAGTAGCTCCAGTAAATAGCCACTCTCAAGCTAATTTAACTGAGTGGGCAACACACACAATAATATATGAAAGTAGAAGGGGGAGTTTTTAGGAGTAGGAATGGTTTCAGCAGAGGAGAGAAGAGGATAAGAGAGTAATGAGGGTGAAAATGACTAAAATTCATTATCTACAAATATCTACTGTCACTAGAGTATGAAGTTGCTATTCTTACAAGAAACTGCTAGAGGGGTGGGGAGTGTTAAATGGAGATGTTCTCATAGATACCAGGAAATAGCCCAAATTCTCAATGTTAGGATGATTTTGAAAACATGGCAAAATAAACTCTTAAAAGGAGACTCATTCATTCTTTTGTACTTTATTTAGTATTAGTCTTTCCTTTAGAACCAAACCAAAAAGAAAAGGTATCTTTGTATTGCCTGGGAAGTTTTCTCTATGGTTCCCCTCTGTTGCATATCAGTGTGATCACAAAACCAGCTGACTTATAAAATGAAGATAAGCTCTTAATTAAAGAATGTATATAACATGTCTATCTTTCATAGAAACTACCAACAATATTATCCCAGAGAAAACTATGATTAGAGATCCCCCAGAACTGAAGTTACAGATGATTGTTAGCTGCCATGTGGATGCTAGAAACTGAACCCAGGTCCTCTGAAAGAGCAGTAAGTGCTCTTAACTGTTGAGCTATCTCTCCAGTCCTAGATTAGTGACTCTTTTAGAGGCTCTTAATTTAGGAGTTAGGTAACAATTTTTTTTTTTTTTGCTTGTTCATTTTGTTTGTTTTTTTTTAAAATTTATTTTATTATTATTATTATTTTTTAATATGGAGTCTCACCAAGTAGCACTGATTGGCCTGGAGCTTTCTATGTAGACCAAGATAGCCCTAAACTTAGATTCACAAGCCTCTGCTTCCCCAGTGCTGGGATTAAAGGGGTGTGCCACCACACCTCCTGTAACAAATTTTTATATTCTCTAAATCTTACCATCCAGAATGGGATAATGATTTTTTTTTGTTTTGTTTTGTAAATTTTTGATATGTCCTTTCTTTGTAAAACTGGACACACTTGTTCACTGCTTAACTACTAGAATAACAGGGAAGTGATGCTCCATGACTTAAGATAGTAAACAATCCAATATGATATAATGTTAATTTAAGAGTTCTTCAGGGACTTAAAGTGTATTTCTAATAATTGAGTCTGCTACTGTTGCTATGTATTTTGTTATTCTGAGAGCTTGCTTTTCCCCAAAATGTCGAGTTTATGAATAATTTCCTCAAATGTATTTAAATATATCACTGAGTGAAGACTTACAGCTTTTAATGGAGAGAATCCTTTGCAAAGGCATGACACTTTCATTGAAAAGAAAAAAAAGTACTTTTGTTCTCTCATGACATCATTCAAAACAGGGTTGAAAGAGAGGATACTTCAGATTCCAGCACAAAGCAAGTAAAACAGAAAACTGAGCTCACAAAATTTCTACTCAAGATGTCTAAGTGGAATCCTTTTCCTGGATTCCAACCAGTCAGCATTTCAAAGCTTTCAAACACAGTATAGTGATAATCTAGTCTCAGCTAAAACTTTCCCGCCACATTCTTAGAATAGCCTGTGAATTGATATTCAGTTTGAAAATCTCTTGTCATATTACCTTTTGGTTAATGTCATTTGGGAAGAAAAGTAGACCCCTTCTTCCCCAAATCATTTTTTTAAATTATACTCTTATTAACTAACTCTTTCCAGATAATGATACCTATAAATTCTATAACTGTATAAAAATTAGCTCTATAAAGGTAATGGTTTTTTAAAATTATTTAAATATCTGTTTATTATAGATTGTACTACTGTTATATAATTCTTGTAGTCTACTAGAACTTATTAGTGGACTATAGAAATTATATTTTACTGGAAATTATCAACAGAGCAATGGAACATATACTTTGATATCCGGAAAACTTTGTTCTAACCTTTGCCTTTGCAGTCTCTGTTCTTAGAAGCAGCCTTTTCATCTCTGTGAAGTTCAGCTCATCCATCTGTAATTGAAAATATTAGGCTTAAAGAGCTATTTATTGTCACTCTACCTGAGGTAGAAACTGGGCTAGAAGTGAAACTTTAGCTTATATACTTAGCTTATGTACTAGAGTCCCAGAGAAGAAAAAACATTTAAGATACATATATATAGGCAAAATTATTTACACATAACATTTTAAAAAATCTGCTCAATAGTGATAATACTAGTTACAAATTTTGTAAAAATCTGATAAAATCACACATACACAGAGTTTAACAAATATCTTATAGTTATTGTGGTTTATTAATAATTTAATCAGTTGTCAAATTAGATATTTAATAAAGACTCACGATTTGTTAAGTTTTCTATTTATGTGAAAGAAAACAATTATTTGTAGTTTGTATAGACTGACACCAACTAATTGATTTGTGTAGATTAAGACACTCTCCTTTTTTATAGTAGACCCATTGATCATTAGGGTGTCTGTGGTATGCATTAAGCATTTTGATTAAAGGGTCATCTGTATCATGCATCTCTTTCTTTAATGCACACACTGGCTCGGCATTTCTTCCAACTTCTCTCATGAACTTTATAGATATCATTGGAAGGTGGATCCCAGAGAATCATTTATTTTTCTTACTTTTCTCTATTAGAGTTTAGTTCATTTTTTAAATATTTTCAGTCTTTCAAAAAAGCATAATAAATTTGGGAAAAGAATTCTCTCAAGCAAAAAGTTACTCATGTTATAGTAACATTTAAGGAAATGCTGTATAAATTCAATAGTTAGTCCACCTCTAAAGAAAACGCAAGGTCCACATGTCTTCTTTCCCTTCCATTCTTTTTCTTTGAAAGAGTGACATTTACAATACGTACATACATTGGATAAATTGCTTTTACCTAACTTTACAATCAAAATTTAATCTTAGCTTGTTAATAATGTCAAAAAGCCTGCTAGACCTTGAGCTTCTCTTGTAACCTAAAGCGTAGAGTTTTAATTCCTCATCCCTCATGCCTTTGCTTTAGTTGTCAGCTTGACACATCTGGATAGAGGGAACCTCAACTGAGAAATTTCCTCCATTGGAACATCCTGAGGCCATGTCTCTGGGGCATTTTCTTGACTGTTGAGTGATGTGGAAGGGCCCAGCTCACAGTGGGAGGTGCTACCTTTGGGCAGGTCATCTTGTCTTGTATAAGAAAGCAGGTTGAGCACAGGCCAAAGGAGCAAGCTGGTAAGCAAGTGTTCCTCCCTGATCTCAACTGCTTCAACTCATGCCTCCAGGTTCCTGCCCTGAGTAACTTCCCTGACTTCTCAGTGATGAACTGTGATCCAGGAGATGTAAGATGTAAGTTGCTCAGTCCATGAGGCTGGGTGTCCCAGCAGTCCCAATCTGGGGCCGAAGGCCTGAAAGATTCCTGGAGATCTGCTAATCTTAAATCTATAAATCTATGTTGGAGTCCAAAAAAGTTGGTTCTACTATCAGTGAAGGAATGCCATAGCAAAAAGATGAACCTACCAGTGAGAGAGAAGGCAAGCAAGCAAAAATCAAAAGCGCCCTTCTGCTATCCCTTTTACACAGAGCTGACATCAGGTTTTCTAGCTTCAAATAATCTGATCAAGAAATCGTGTCTCATTTCACTTAACTCCAGATTCAGTCAAGTTGAAAACAAAGATTATCCATCACACACAATGAAGAAATAATACTAAAAGCAGCATGAGGAAAACATCAGCTCACATACAAATATGAGAATGCCCAGGTACTGTGATCTCAGCAGACCACTAGAGAGTGCCTGGTCCAGCCTCCCTCTGGCATGGGGGCTGAGAACTCAAGGGACTGTCTGAGAGCACCAGGATCCTGTCTCTACATGGTGGTGAATTTCCCCTAACTGCACAATACTCAACCCCCTAAGCCAGAATTGCCTGAGGCCCCTCCCAAGGCCCTGGGGAAGACCTGGCTTTGGTAGTGTTGTATTCTATGATCCACAAATGCCCCAAACTGACAAACAGACAGGTGAGTCTAGAGAAGGAAAGATAGATTTATTATAGCCAGGCTACACTCTTTCCTAAAAGGTCCAAGAGTACCACAGAGCCTAAGCACACTGGCTCTTTTTATATTGATTGTGTTGCTAGGCAAGCAAATAGAATACAGAAGCTAATTATTGAGCATTAAGCTTGAGCAAACATTATCAAGGAAATACATAATAAAAAACAAATTTCCATCCAAACCCCCAACCAGAGCCATAGTACATCTGCTTGCCTTCCTCCTCATTCATAAACAGACATTATCAATCTTATTATCTACCTTGCTTTTTCTGGTCACAAAGCTCCCTCTGGGGGGCTTTAATGTATAGCGATTGTATTGTAGAAATAGTTTCCCTAAATCTTGCAACCAGAAACGGGTCTGTTAGCAACAACTACTATTTTGCAGAAGCAAGCCAAGCATAACCTACAGAATCAGCAGTTAGCAGGAGCACTCTAGGACACTCTGACCTGTTCCCAAGAGAACCAGGGCCCAGCTGGTATTTCCATTACCCTGGGGCAACTGCCTGATAATTTCAGAAACTAGAGTCAACTTAAACTTTAACATGATGTAGCTATAGTCAAGAAGGTGCACTCACAGTAGAATAGGCTGAGAACTTAGCAGACAGCCTGAGAAGGTGGGTTCAGACCTCCATCTGTGTACTGTGATCTCAGCATACCTCCATAGAGTGCCTATTCCGGCCTCCCTCTGGCATAGGGGCTGAGAACTCAGCAGACCAACTGACAGACCCCAAATAGCACCCCCTTAGGGAATTTCCCCAAATTATTCTCTGAGTTCCCACTACTAGGGGTCCAAACCTTAGAAGGAAGCCTCTATACCTGACTGGAACCTGAATTGGGCTTCTGTGGAAGCTCCTGAGTAGCTGATCTGAACCCATCAGTTCCCTCCAAAATAAAATCTAAGAAACCTGAAACCTGGACAAACCAGCTTTACATAACCAATAAGAAAACGACCAAGGCACACCAAATGTTTCCCAATTGGCTAATTCCTCCAATGGGCAGGGCCTGCCATGGAGCATGGACTACAAAGGGGTTGTTGGGAGCCATCTTGGGACAGAAGCCTTGAGCTGTGGGTAGTGTGTGTGGCAGTGTGGCATGGAGAATGTGCAGTCATGCAGCAGCTCAAGAACATAATGGCCTGACTCTTATGGACCTGGGGCAAGATTGCTGGCCACAGAGGCATGAGAAAATGCTAGTGGTGACTACAGGTGTGGTGTGGTCTGACATGGTGGACTCTGAGTGCAGGGCTAGGCACTGGGTACTCATTCCTTTGTCAGTTAATAAATGCACATGCTATATGGTTCGATTGATAGCACAGAAGACCCAGAGGGAACTCAGTCAACAAAATTGGCATAGTCTGGCCGGATAAAGGAACCACAGTCTTGGGGATGTGGGTCTCAGAAAGCAGTGCTGTTCACGCTGCCCCTGTGGCAGGTAAGCTGGGCACTTCATGCCAAATCCAGGAGAGAAGCCAATCAAAATCCATATACTTAATGGGGTTAGGGATAGTCATATGGGTTATAGAATGGATTATAAAATCTGTAACTAAAAAGAGGCCAGCCATGCAGAAGCATGGGCCACAGCTATGTTGTAAATGTGGGGCTATGTTGTGGGTATGTGAAGATTTGTTAAAGGTTATCCAAAGGCTAGTAAATCTTTTACTTGCTCTGGACCCAAATGAGCACCCCAAGAGAGTGTGGCCACTTTGCATCATAAAGGATGTATCTCAGGCAGGGAAAGCTGAAAAGGCTGCATAGCAGACCCAGGTGCAGAGCTGGAGAGACAAAAATGGTGGGACACTTTGCCTTGTGTAAGGTCTAAGAACTCAGAGGAAAAGACAGATAATAGTAAAAATGAAAAAAAAAGCTAACCATGCTGTAGCTAGGAAACATTTCATGGTAGAACTGTTAAAACTAGGAAAAACTTACAACCAAGCAAGCAGAGAGCCCCTGGCCACATGGCTTGTGAGAGTACGGGACATGGGAGCAAATGACGTCCATCTAAGTCCTTCAGAAGCTTCCCAGCTGAGTTATATAAACACCTATCCATCCTTGCGATATAGGCTATTCAACCTAGGCCAATGCAAGGGGGAGCAGTCCTTAATGGGGTGGCTGGTTGAAGGCATTAAAGATACATGGTTGTCACCAAGGGAGACTAACATGATTAGCAGGGGCTGGAGGACTATAAAGGAGGGGCAGGCATTCCTGAGAGAACTAGGTATGAGAAAAGCAATATATGATGTCTGGTTCACTGGACCAGATAAGAGTGTGTTCACCAGAGATATGAAAGAAAGTTTAATTCAACAGGGACCTCAAGAATGGTATGGGGCTTTAATGGTTTTACTAAGCCCTTTGATGAGACAGGATTTAAACTAACAGAACACCCTATAAGAGGTATAAAAAAGACCAGAGAGAGAAAATTGTCCTCTTGGGTTACTCCAAGACAAATGTGGCAAGACTTATGTCAAAAACAAATCCCCAGAGAAAAAAATTGATAGAAAACCAAATTCGGTACTAAGGCATTTCTGGAAGGTTTTAAAACCAGAAGAACAGTTTACAAAGGACATTCGAAGGATAACAACTGTTATAAGCGGTCGTTAAGAATCCCCAAGGATTAAATAAGATGCATTTCTCTTCTGATAAAGGCTATACTAGGGGTGGAAGCAGGTTTTCCTACCAAGTTCTCCCCCAACAACCTGGTGTGGTCAATGGAAAGATGACAGATATGGCTACAGTCAAGAGGCAGACCCAGAGCCTGTCTAACTCAGGGAACCAACAAATGCAGCAGTGACAGGAGAAGCCCCCTGCCTCCTTAGCACAGTGCAGGGTCAGGCAACTGGAGCCAACACCTGTAAGTGTATCAAAAATAAAAGAATACAAAGAAACTCCATGTAAAATCCCCCAAGTGTGAAATGACTCCAAAGGGATAACTAAAAATGATAAAGAGCTAACCAAATGAATGCCTTGTGCCCATGCTATAGTACCTAACAGGGAGCTACAGAGAAAACAGTTAATACGAATGGACAAAACCTTTCCATGCTGTGTGAGACCTTGTCTACGATTGATTTAATATATATTGTTAACCTTCCTTCAAGTGTTTTACAGATGTGAAACCCACTTGAAAGATACCTAAAGAAGAAAAGGCCAGCTATAGCTGTAAGATTCTTAAGAGTTTTATGTAGGTGGGGTAAGATGAGGATAGAGACTCCAAAACTATACAACTGTTAAGAAAATCCACAGTACCAGGGGTGGGTTGCCCCCATGAGCTGTTGGTCAGAGAGATCCTAGAGGTCCTCCAATTCACCAAGGCTATTTCCATTAACATCGGTTGTACACTAGAAAGGTTGGTAAGGCCATGTTACTGAGGACACTGCATGTTGTGAGCACAGGAGAAGAAGAGATGTAACTGAGACTAAGTCAAAAATCTCTGTGCTACTGGATGGATGATGTTCATATTGATATAGATGGTTGGGGAAGAAAGAATCCCCTGTAATTCTACTCAATGATGGACCCCCGCATGCTGCACACTATGGACATGCCAAGCAATACTTGCAAGTGCAATAATGGTTTAACCAACACACATGCAACTGACAAATTTCTAATTGGATAAGGCCCACTCCTAGGGGTGGAACACACATCTGGTGCAGTAGACCAGGCCAATGCCTTGCATTGAGTCAGGCTACACACCCTAGTGGAGAAGCCATCATGAGTATACTGTTTAATGAGTATAGTACACCTACTGGGATATTTTCTAGACATTTGTATTTACATTCATGTTTGTTTAAATGTGTCTACTTCCTTCCATTTGTCTTTATAGTAGAAGAAACCCCACTGAGATAGATCAATGGCCATGGCCTAAAGATAACTAATGGGGAGGCCCAAGAAGCCACTATCTCACCCTAATGCAAGAGAGATCACCTTACATCTGTCACCCCCCTCCAAGACTCAGGGACCTTAGTGGAAGATGGACGGAAAGATTGGAAGAGTGGAGGAAAGGGGTAGACTGTCTCCCAATTGGCTAGTTCCTCCAATGTGCAGGGCCTGCCATGGAGCATGGACTACAAAGGGACTGCTGGGAGCCACCCTGGGACAGAAGCCACGAGCCGTGGGTGGCGTGCATGGAAGCATGCATTTGGTGTGGGGAACGCGCAGCCATGCAGCAGCTCAAGGACAGAATGGCCTGATTCTCATGGACCTGGGGTGAGATCACTGGCCATGGAGCCATGAGCGAATGCTAGTGGTGACTATGGATGTGATGCAGTCTGATATGGGGGGCTCTGAGCAGCAGTGCAGGGTTAGGCACTGGGTACTCATTCCTTTGTAAGTTAATAAATGCACATAAAGATATGTTATATGGTTTGCTTGATAGCACAGGGGACTCAGAGGGAACTTGGGTGACACCAATAATTCAAACACAAGCATTCTTCAACTTAATTCTCATATCAGAATCACAAACAACAAAAGACATTCACATGCAAAAACCACAACAAAAGAATAATAAGATGGAAAACACTATGTCCTAACCAAACTCCACCAGTCCTGTAAAAGAGTTCTACAAGAAAAATCCCCTAGAAGTAAACCAGGACACAGAGTTTAAAAGAAGAGTCATAAACATGATCAAGGAATTCAACAAATTTAAAGAACACATAAACAAAGCAAAGAACTAAAAGAAGATACAGATAAACTTCTGAATGAATTCACAAAAGAGATAAAACATTGAAGAAAACTCAGTCAAAAATGAAGGAGGAAGTAAAAAAGTCAATAAGCCAACTTGAAACAACAGGGGAAAGCCTCACTGCTAAATGAATGAAATGGAAACCAGAATGTCAACCCTGGAAGATAAAGTTGAAGAATTGGACCACTCAAGCAAAAATTATGAAAAAATTTAAAAATTAAAAAAAAAATTTTTCATGTGGGACCAAATTTACGTATCATAGACATAGAGGAAGGAGAAGACTTTCAGGTTAATGGTATTGACCAGATCTTAAACAGGATTGTAGAAGAGAATTTCCTGAAATTAAGGAAAGAGATCCCCATACAAATACAGGAAACAGATAGAACACCAAATAGACAGGATCAGAAAAGAAACTCCGTACAACATATCCTAGTAAAAACATTAAGTGTACAGATCAGAGAGAATACTGAAAGCAGCAAAAGAAAAACAATTCACATATAAAGTAAAGCCCATCAGAATTACAGCAGACTTATCAATACAAACTATGAAAGCCAGAAGAGCCTGGACCAAGGTATTTCCAGTTCTAAGTATCACTAGATGTCAACCCACAATACTTTAATGAGCAAAAATGTCTATTATAGTTGAGGGGGAAAGAAAAATCTTTGATGACACTAAAAGCTTGAAAGAATACATGTCCACAAAACCAGCCCTTCAAAGAATACTTGAAGCAATACAAAGAGAGGAGAAATGAACAACTATACCCAAGAGGCAAGGAAAGAAAATAAATAAAAGTATAATTGAGAAAACACAAAATTAGGCAAAGAACACAAAAAGCAATCAAAATGATGGCAACCAATACACACCTTTCATTAATAACCTTAAATATCAATAGACTGAACTCCCCAGTCAAAAGGCACAGGCTAAGTGAATGGATTAAATAAAATAAAATCCATCTTTCTGCTGTCTGCAAGAAACCTATCTCACCTTCAAGGACAGGCACTTAAGGTGAAAGGATGGAAAAGAATATTCTAAGTAAACAGCACTAAGAAACAAGTAGGGGGTGTAATTCTAATATCTGACAAAATAGACTTCAAAGTAAAACTAATCAGAAGAGATAAGGTGGATCACGTCATTCTGATCAAAGGAACAATTAATCAAGAAGATATTACAATCCTTAACATATATGCACTGAACTCTGTTGCAGGCAAATTCATAAAAACATGACTTTACATGACTTTAACATACAGGTTAACCCCAAATCAGTAATAGTAGGGGACTTCAGTACTACACTGTCTCCATTAGACAGGTCAACTGGAAAAAGAATAAACAGAGACATCTGATTTAAATGATACCATATATCAAATGGCCCAAACAGACATCTTTCGAATATTTCATTCAACTATCAGAATATACTTTCTACTCAGCACCCCAGGGAATTTTTCAAAAATTGACTATATACTGGGCCACAAAGCAAATCTCAACAAATACAAAAAGTTGAATTAATTCCATGCATTCTATTAGACCACAATGCAGTAAAGCTCAAAATCAACACTGGATGAAGCCCTAGTCAATACATGAACCCATGGTGATTATACAACACACACCTAAACAATGATTGGGTCAAAGGAGAAATTAAGAAAGAAATAAAAGTATTCCTGGAATTCAATGAAAAGGACAATACAACACAACACAACCTCTGGGACACTTTAAAAGCATTCCTAAGAGGGAAGTTTATAGTTCTAAGTGCCTACATTAAAAATTTAGAATGAACCCAAATGAATGACATAACTCTACAACTTAAGACACTGTAAAGGCAAGAACAAATGAAACCCAAACCTAGCAGAAGAGAAGAAATAACAAGAATGAGAGCAGAAATTAATTGAAATAGAAACAAAGAAAACAATATAGAGAATCAATGAGTCTAAGAGCTGGTTCTTTGAAAACTTAAACAATATAGACAGACCCCTAGCCCAGTTAACCAAAAGAAAGAAAGAGCAAATCCAAATGAACAAAATCAGAGATAAAAAGGGAAACATCACAATAGACACCCAAAAGATCCAGACTATTATAAAGGAATATTTTTAAAACCTATGCTCTACTAAATTTGAAAATCTGAAAGAATTGGATGGATATCTAAAATCATGGGAACCACCGAAGTTAAACCAAGAAGAGATCAAAAGTTTAAAGAGACCCATAACATATAAGGAAATCAAAACAGTAATACAAAGCCTCCCATCTAAAAAAAGACCAGGTTCAGATGGATTTACAGCAGAGTTCTACTAAACATTTAAAGAAAACCTCCAACCAATACTACTCAAATTATTCAAAATGATAGAAACAGAGGGAAAACTCCCACATTCTTTCTATGAAGCCAAAAATCACTCTAATACCCAAGCCAGGTGAAGGCACAACCGGAAAAGAAAACTACAGACCCATATCCTTAATGAACATAGATGCAAAAATTCTCAACAAGATACTTGCAAACCACATACAGATTATCAAGTAGGCTTTATTCCAGAAATGCAAGGATGTTTCAATATGCACAAGTAAAAAAACATCATTAACATATAAATGGACTCAAAGACAAAAATCACTTTGTCACCTCAATAGATTCAGAAAGCCTTCTGAAAAAAATCAACATGCATTTATATTCAAAGTCCTAGAGAGAATTGGACTAGAGGGAACATACCTCAACATAATTAAAGCTATGCACAGCAAACACATAGCTAACATCATTCTAACTGGAAAAAAACTGGAAGCATTCCCATTAAAATCAAGAACCAGACAAGGATGACCAACATCTCTACTCCTTTTCAACATGGTGCTTTCTGCTTGCCAGAGCAATAAGACAGGAGAAAAAAAAATAAAGGAACACTAATTGGAAAAGAAGAGGTCAAACCATCTCTTTTTGCAGATATGACACTATACCTAAGAGATTACAAAAGTTCCACCTGAAAACTCCTAGAACTGATCAATACTTTCAGTATAGTGGCAGGTTATACAATCAATCTACAAAAATCAGTAGCTTTTCTATATACCAATTATAAGCAATTGGAGAAAGAATACAGGGAAATGCTCCCACTCACAATTGCTACAAAAATAAAATAAAATAAAAATCTTGGAATAAATCTGACCAAAGACACCAAAGAGCTCTACAATGATGATTGTGCTCGTTCATGAAAGGAGGGGCAATCACGGTCATTGGACCCTCACCAGAGAATCTAGCCACTCTTCCCAGCCAACTGTAATTTGGCCCTAATCACACGTGGTCTCCTGGATTTGGAGGGGGCTAATGTATACAATCTGGGGAAAGCTAGGAAGAGAAGGCTTGACCAATGTTGGTAAAGGCTTTCCAGTGTGCATACCCTCAGGTCATACATACACCTCAGCAACCTCTCAGTTATCTCGGTAAGTAAGCTCAGACAATCATTGGCTCCCCAGTAAAACTTTAATCAAACATTGGTTTGACACTGGAACCTTAAAAGGGAATAAACATTGCTTAGTATCCCCAGGAAAAGATTTCTCACAACAGATGGACAATTTATTTGTTGATGGTATTATGTCTCATAATTGTTACAAAAAAAAAAAAGAAAAGAAAATGAGAATGTAAAAGATGCTAAAAGGGAAAGGAGATATTTTCCAAAATAAACAAAAAATTAGAAAGCCTAAGCAAGTGATGAAAGTCTGTGCAGGTTTGTTATGATATATAAAGGATGAAACAAAAATAATATATACATAATATTAAAATTTCTAAGATCATAGTTTAGTCAACTAAGGAACAAAATATATATGTATTCTAGCTCTGAACTAAGAATATTACACCCAGAAAAGTAATCTGTCAAAAATTGGCAGAGAAATAAGGATATGTCAAGACAAACAAAGACAAGTCATGACAACAGAGTCAGCTTTTACAGGGAGAAAGAAGAAATATCTTTCTTCATGAAACCACATGGACATGTACATTCCATTAAAGGAACAGATGAACAAGGAGGAAAAATTGCCATGTCTAAAACAGCAAGGCTCTAAACTCAAAACAAATATGGGAGAAGGAAAAGAAATACTAATAATTCATCCAAATAGAACATTACCTAACAAATTTATAGGAAATAGCAAAAACTTTTCTATATTAACCTTAAGTCTAAATAGCCTCAACTAACTACAAAAAAGATGCAGCATAAAGGACTAGGTTAAGGAACAAGAACCAACTGTGTGTTGCCTCCAAAGAACATATTTAGTAGCAAAGATATCCAAAAACTCAATATCAAAGAATGAAAAACAACTACCAAGCAAATAGAAGCTATAAACTATCAGGGATAACTGATAACTGATAAGTAAAACTAATAGAAGAGATGAAGAAGGTGTGTTGGTTAGTTTTTGTCAACCTCACACAAACTAGAGCCAACTGTGAAGAAGGAGCATTAATTAATTGTTGGAGGCCAAGCCTTAAGTGTACACCTGCCCCAGTTTGAAACAACCAGGTGGCCTTGTAAAAACATGTTTTTCTTGCCCTGATTTTTTTCTACATTTTACTTCCTTATCTTGTGAAACCACCAGGGCTCATGACTGTAGTAGAAATTCCCCAGCAGGGCCTTGCCACCTTCCACTCCCCCCAACTTCTCTCCACCCTTTACCTTCCCCCACCCTCCGCTTTACTATATTAACACTGTGTGATTGCTCAATAAAAGAGACTTGATCAGAATACTGTCTTGTCTCCATTTCTTCGTGCCCCCTGTCTATTCATTCCTCCAGGTTCAGTCTCGGTGCCCCACACTATTGCTCCGCGGGTTGGGGCATCTCTGGCGCCCAACTTGAGGCTCCAGGAAGACCACCGAGAGGAACATCAACCACAGAGAGCCTGCACAGGCACCCCCCATGAACCCCCGAGATCACCACAAAACGACCGCCGTGAGACAGATTGGTAGAAGAGAAGGTAAGGTTGACGCACCCAATAGATAGGCATTATTAGTGCTTGAGATTCTCAGTACCACAATAAGGAGGGACCCCAGCTCCTGAGAAATTGCCAGCTTGCTTGGAGTAGGAGGAGAGGTGTACTTGTTCCTTCTAAGCCATCCACCAAAGATCTACGGTTACTAACAGGCGACCGGGTCTGTCAGGTGTGTGTCAGCACTTATACTGACCAGCGAGGCTCACGCAAGGGCGATTCTCAGACAGCATGGGCAACTCTTTGGATTCTCAGGGACAATTTCTTCAGGGACTCAAGGAGTCCCTCAGAGCACGAGGGATTAAGGTTTCAGGAAAAGATCTTAAACAATTTTTCTCCTTTATTCATGATACATGCCCTTGGTTCCCCCTGGAAGGGACAATCGACCAAAAAAGATGGAAAAGAGTAGGCGATGCACTTCAGGATTATTATCGGACCTTTGGACCTGAGAAGGTTCCCGTAACTGCCTTTTCTTATTGGAACCTTATCCGAGAAATCCTTGAGACCCATACCTTAGACCCAGATATTCGGGAGATCATTAAAAGGGGAGGGGAAGTCCTCAAGGACAGAGCACGCATAACGATGCCATGTGAGGAACTGCCCCCCGGGAGTGAGAGCCCACCTGAATCACAAGTAGTAGAGAAGAACAACTTCCCAGTCCTTGAACCCGAACAGACCAACATTAATAGGGACTCCCCCACACAGGAGGGAATCTACCCCAACCTTGCTCCTTACCAAAATTCAGAACTAAAAGAACCTTCTGAAGGCTCTAGGCCACCACCTTATAATTATAACTTCCCCCTTTCAAAAACACCACGCTCAGATCCCCTTCATCAGGCCAAAGTTTCCCTTACCCAAGATGTTTCCTCTCTTCGTAATATTCTTGAACAAAAGAGGGAACATCTGCAACTAGTCAAGGAAATACAGGCTCTTGACGCAGAGCTACTTACCCTGACCATTTCTCCTAGAGAGAGAGACAAATTAAAAACTAAAAAACAAAAGCATAAAAGGCTCAAGGCTCCTATTCTAACCTTTCCTGTTACCCGGAGCCGCGACAAAAACGAAACTGGCCTCTCTGAGGAAACTGAAATCAAGCCATCTGAGGGCCCAGGGCCCTGTGATGAATGTTCTGGCTCTGAGGGAAGCGGGTCAGATAGTGATGAGGAA
>NW_008345222.1:271840-281247 GCF_000622305.1 Nannospalax galili
ACAGCCCCCTCTATAGCCGAGGACTGCTGGATCTGCCAAAAGGTTGGACCCCCGAAATCCCTTGCTGTGATCATTAACGCTTCCACCATCTCCAACACCTCAGAGTCTGAGCTATTTAAGCCACCCCACAATTGCACCCTAGCTCCTCCCATACGAGTCCAATCCATGCCCATATTACCCGGGCTCTGTGTTTTTGCCACACCATACCCAAATGGCTCCCGTGTTGATTTGGGGAACATTTATTCAACTTCCTGCAGCTCAAACATTTCTGTTTCATATGATGCTGATGTTTGCCCACCTGCTGGGAGTGTCTTTGCCTGTGGGGGCGGATGGGCACATAACTTCTTTCTGGTCAATTGGACAGGTCAATGTGCCCTCACCATCTTATTTCCAGATCTAGATATCATTCTAGGCAGCAAGCCTCTCCCTGTTCCTGCCTTTGAATACGTGGGAGGCTGTCCCAAAAGAGCAGTCCAAATGATTCCCTTAATGATAACACTCGGTGTAACTGCCGGACTGGCTACTGGAACTGCAGGCTTGGGGATGGCCACCCACACCTACTATAAACTCTCCCAACAATTGATTGATGATATTCAACTTCTCTCAGAAACCATAATAGAGATCCAGACACAACTCGATAGCCTGGCTGAGGTAGTCCTTCAAAACAGAAGAGGTCTAGACTTGTTAACTGCCGAAAAGGGAGGCATCTGCTTGTTTTTACAGGAGAAGTGCTGTTTCTACGTCAACAAATACGGCATAGTTCGAGATAAGATCAAAAATCTCCAAGAACAATTAGAAAAGCGACGTCGAGAACTACAAGATAACCCCTTCTGGACCGGACTTGGCGGACTCATGCCCTACCTCCTTCCCCTCCTTGGCCCCCTCCTCGGCCTTCTGATAGTAATTTCCCTTGGGCCCTGGGCATTCAATAGGATCACAAAATTTATCAAACAACAGGTTGATTCAATTTTATCTAAGCCCATTCAAATCCACTATCAATGCTTAGAGATGACTGAGCCCCTGGAAACTGAATATGACAGACCCTTGAGGTCTCCTGGTACCTTAACCTTGGACTTATAACATAACTCCCTAACATCTATAACCAGACTAGCATGAGGTTGGTACATTCCCCTTTGCCCGCCGAGCTTGACTGACAGCCAGAGACGGGTAAGAGAAGTGGCCCCCTCACTAAAACACCTAAGACAGGAGGGCCGCCAAAGCTGTGGCCTCATCCCATGATGGGTGTATGATTTGGGGGAGATCCCTTCCAACCTAAGACAGGCGCAGTCACCGCTCTGCCTTGCCTCCCCAAAAGTACAAAGAGCAAAAACTGTGAGAACTACAGCCTCTCACGGGAGGAATCTGGACTACCTTTATTAAAGTAGAAGGGAGGAGATGTTGGAGGCCAAGCCTTAAGTGTACCCCTGCCCCAGTTTGAAACAACCAGGTGGCCTTGTAAAAACATGTTTTTCTTGCCCTGATTTTTTTCTACATTTTACTTCCTTATCTTGTGAAACCACCAGGGCTCATGACTGTAGTAGAAATTCCCCAGCAGGGCCTTGCCACCTTCCACTCCCCCCGCCTTCTCTCCACCCTTTTCCTTCCCCCACCCTCCGCTTTACTATATTAACACTGTGTGATTGCTCAATAAAAGAGACTTGATCAGAATACTGTCTTGTCTCCATTTCTTCGTGCCCCCTGTCTATTCATTCCTCCAGGTTCAGTCTCGGTGCCCCACGCTGTTGCTCCGCGTGTCGGGGCAATTAATTACCTCCATCAGACTGGCCTGTGGGCATGTCTGTAAGGTATTTTCTTAATTACTAATTGATGTAGGAGAACCCATCCCACTATGGGTGGTGCCATCCCTAGGCAGATCATCTTAAGCTACGTAGGAAAAGTAACTAAGCAAGCCATGGGAAGCAGTCCAGAAAGCAGAGTTCCTCCATGGTCTCTGTATCAGCTCCTGTCTTCAGGTTCCTACACTGAGTTCCTACCTGACTTCCTTCAAAGTTGGCCTATGCCTTGAAAGTGTAAAACAAATTCTTCTCTTCCCAAATTTTTGGTTATGGTGTTTTTCATAGCAAAAGAAAAGGAAACTAGAACAGAGGAATACTATACATTAATAAAGGAAAAAATTCAAGACATAATAATTGTAAATATTTATGCACTGAATATTGGAGTCCCTAATTTATTTCTTTTTTTTTTTTAAATCATTGTACATTATAACCTTTATAAGGAACAGAGGGACTTACTTTTCCACACTGTATTCAGTCCAGGTGAGCCCAGGTTCTGGGAGTATTGCTTACAATCCTCAGTGGGGAGACCAGGCTTTGCACATTCTCCAAAGCTCTGGTTACCTGATCAGCACTCAAGTTGTTCAAAGAGACATTCTTCTCTTGGCCAAAGTTGTAGCAGGCCCAGAGCTTGGGTTGCACCTCCGAACATTCACGGATTAGAATGGGTAGGCTGGGGTGTACCTCCTTCAGGTCCACACAGCATTTCTTCAGGAAACCCCTCACACCCTGGCTGCCCAGCAAGTGCTGGCATAAGTGGATCCTAATCTCACGCTGTCCCAGCTTTGCCCCCACCGCCCATCTCCTAGCAAAGAAGCACCCAATCTCCTGGAGTCCCCAGTTTCATAAAACAAAACCTAAGGTTTAAAAGGCTACATAGATCCTGACACAATAGGCAGCTAAGGCATACATTCTTTAAGTGGTGGGGATGGATGAGCTGAAGACAGGTAACAAAGGTGCCTACCTGGAAAGAAGGTGCAATCAGGCTGACTGTCAGGTTACATGTTCCTTAGGAGCAGGTGGCAGCAGGAGTCTAGGGTCTTTATCTGAAGATCTGGGCTTTTGATTTGCTAGCCTGTAGTAACTCAGGAGGCATTGTCCCTTCATTATAGGGCAACTCCATTTAAACTTCTTTTATATATGTATGCACATATATTTTAAGGAAGCTTCTACAATCATAGGTTTCCATATGGCATTTTCAAAGGTTTTAGTACTAGCTGTCCCTCCCCATAACCCCTTCTCTATGGTTCCTTCCCATACTCCACTTCATTAAAACCACTTCATTATTCATGTTTCCCTTTTTTTACTACCTGCATTCTATCACATTTCTCTTGAGACCCAGTCTCATGACCTCTTAATAGTTTCTGGATTTCTGTGGGTACTATAATCTAAACACACAGATCTAAAGAATTAAAGATAGCTTCCACATATGAGAGAGAACGTATGGCATTTGCCTTTCTGGTTCAGGGTTACCTCACTCATAATGATTATTTCAGCCTGCATCCACATAGAGAAAGAAAGTAGATTGGTGATTGAGAGGCACTTAAGAAAAGGAAAAAAAAAAAAAGCCCCACTTAATGTGCATGGAGTTCCCCTCTAGCACATTTTAGACATTAAAACTGATAATGGAATTACCTTGTGTTGATGGTTGCAGAACCTGATGAATATACTGAAAACTGCTGATTTTTACAATTTTCAAAAAGATAATACTATGTTATATGAATTTCATGTCAATACAAAAAATATGCTTGTAGATTGTCATCAGTATTTGGCAGTACCTGTGTGAAAGGATCTTGGAAAAAATGAGGCATTTAAAATCTGCTCAAAGGTTAGAAGAACTGGCTGCTCTTGCAGAGGACCAGGGTTTGGTTCCCAGCATACACATGAGGGTTAACAACCATCCATAACTGCAGTTCCAAGAGATCTGATAACCCTCTTCTGGTCTCCATGGACATTGCACAAACATGGGTATACATACACACATGCAGGCAGAGCACTCATAAACATAAACATAAATTTAAAAGTGAACATATTTGACTGTGTTGATGACAGGCCATCAATAACCTTGAACACCAATTAAGCAAAATGTTATTCCCCTCAAAATGTGTGACATTATTTTCAGTAAGAGGCCTATATTACAAAAGAGCTGCTGGACTATTATTATATTTTGAATTCCATTTAAATTTTGTGCAAGTATTTTTTTTCTCTTTATGTTTAAATAATAAACAGTCTCAATTTTTCATTTTGAGATGAAAATCCTAAAAACTATCTGACTAGTATGATTCTTTTGTGTGAATGTATATGTATATGTATATTTACATGTATATGTGAATGTATAGTATATATGAATATGAAAACTAATTGGGAAATAACCTGTTCATCTTCAGAAGTAGTTATATTTTTAACAACTGTCTTTGGCTATGAATACAAATTAAACTAGATATTGCTTCTGGTTGAAGTAGTCAAGAAAGAATTCTGTACATAATAATGCAAAATAAAACTAATTAATGACAATAGTAGTAATGATAATAATAACAATATTAAACAAAATCCCTCAACAAATATGAAAAATTGACATAATTCTTTGTTTCCTCTGGGACCACAATGGAATAACAGTAGAAATCAGCAAGGGAAAGTACAGAAACTATAACAATCCTTAGATACTAAAGAATACATTTTAAATTAATAATGAAGGCAATCCCAAGAGGAAAGTTTATAGCCATAAGTGCTCATATTTTTAAAAATTGAGAGCTCTAAAATAAACAGCCCAACAATACACCTCAAGGCTTTCCACAAATAACAAGAAGTCAATTCCAAACCTATTTGATAGCAAGAAATAATAGATTAGAGAAGAAATTGGTGAAATAGAGACACAAATAAAAATACATAAAATTAACCAGAGTTGATTTTTTTCTGAAAAAGGACAGATCTTTATTCATCTTTGGTTCCTCATGTATGTTCTTATTTTTCAGTGACTTCCATACATTTTAATTCATAAATGTCTTCTCTCTGTTTTCAGATACTGTCATTATGTTATGATACTACTGTCATGGTGGCTGTACATAACTTGAGTAATAATTATTACACAAGGGCCTTGCTATCAAATGCACATGATACATGACAGCAGCATTAGCCTTATGCATAAAGATGTTACTGTATATAGATTCTCAAGCTGTACTATGGATCAAATAAATCATAATCTACAACTTAATTAGACCTCCAAGTCATTTCAAATCCACATAAAAATGTGAAAAACACTGAATGAAAAGACATTAGAAACTTAGTTAAAATAGTAATTCTATTGACAAAAGATTGTATATAAGAAAATTAGTTTCTAACAATCTGAAGATAAACAGGAACAAGTACCATTACTTATTAGCAGCCTTTAATTCTCCAATAAGAAAACCTTTGTGGGCTGGAGAGATGGTTCAGCATTTAAGAACACTGGATGTTCTTACAGAAGACCCAAGTTCAAATCCCAGCACCCACATGGCAGCTAACAAGTGTCCATAACTCCAGTTCCAGGGGATCCAACACCCTCTTCTGTCTTCCATGCGCATTGCACGACACAGGTGCACTTACCTACATGCATTACACACATTAACACATTAACAGACAATACACACATTAACATAAAATAAAAATAATAAATAAAATATTTTTTAAAAAGAAAAACTTTGTTATTATTCATAATTAGCAGTTCTTGAACTGCAATTTAGATGACTGTGGCTTAAATTCAAGAGGAGGAAATTTGGGGCAGAACTTCTAAAATATTTTACATGACTCCTGGTCTAGTACTACAAGCACCAACAGGCCTAAAATTTCTTGTTTAATCATGTAGGGTCTTCAAAAAAGACTATATCATTTTTTATTGTTTCTCTTATATTCAAGAGAAATGAGTTCAGAAGTTTTTATTAAAAATCTATGTCTGCTCAAACCACAGATAATTGCAAAACATTTTGCTGAATGAAAAAAGCCAGATACAAAGAAATTCAGAGTGCTCTGTAATCACTTTTTAATTTTTTTTATTTTTCTAAGATAGGATTTTACTATGAAGCCTAGGCTATATTCAAACTTGAGGTCTTCCTGCCACTACTGGGATTCCACAGCTGTGCCTTTGTCATGTTATTTCTGACTGCACTTGAATGAAAGTCAAAGGAAGACAACAATCCTATCAGCACAGAAAAGAGAAGTGCAGTTACTTTTAGGGAGAGGAGAGATAACAAGCAGAGATGAAATTCTTAGGGTGGTAGAAATATTTTGTTTTAATGTGGATATTGGTTGTGTGTCTGCACATATGCTAAAATTCATCCAGTTGCATACCTAAAATGTTTTCTTTTGTTCCCATGTAAATTATATTTCAATAGGAAAGAAATAAAATCCAAACTTAAACTTCTGTATAAAAAATGAAAATTTAGTATTATTAAGTCATAACCTAAGCTAGAATTTAGAGAAATCATAGTTGCCACTCAGTTTTGGGGGCAATATTTCAATAATGTTTTATTAGAAAAAGAAAGTATACCTCTGCTTCAATAAATTGCTATTGCACACATTTGTATCCAGAGATTATATATTTTTAAGAGACTGAAATAATTAGTACCTGGCCCTTTGTAGGAAAAATTCATGAAGAATCTAGATCAGTGTCTAATAACTTGTGGCAGCAATTTATGAATTTCTTGAAAAATCATATGAAGGTTGTAGATTACCTGCTCAAGAAGTAACATGATTTCTTAAAAGCAAAATTGCAAATACAATTTCAAAAAGTTCATGTACCCACTGAAGCACATTCATGAACCCTCAATCAACCCTCAATTTAAGATTTTCATTTTCATCACAATTTACTAAGCCACTCTGCTGAGAACATTCTACATTTTTAAACATATCTGATTGAACTTCCATTTAGAATCCTCATTTCCACCATGAAACTCACTGTTACAGCCAATAGCACAATTACCCAAAACCCAATACCCAGTCTGATATCATTTAATTTTACTGTCTCTCAAAGGAACAACCTCATGCAAACCAATAATGAGAAGTCTTTCTGAAATGCATGTAATTTGGTTCCAACATATACCTAGAACATTCAAAGTGGCAACTCATAATCCCTAGCATCTGTACTAGAAAAAGCACAAGGCAATGCTTCAGAAGACTGAGAGATACCACATTCACAAATGGATAATGTTGGAACATCTCTCTAGTTCTATAGAGGTCAAGAATATAGAGGAAAGAAAAACGTGTGACTCCTGAAATGAGCTATAAGCTCTTTCAGCAGGGCCACAGTTATTCACCTATTTAGTGCCTGTCTGAGTTTCCTTTCCATTGTTGTGACAAAGTACCTTGCACAAAACCAAATTAGAAAAGAAAGAATTTACTTAGACTCACAATTTCAGGGTGCAGATAACCATTGTGGAGAAGACAAAGTGGCAGCAACTTAAAGAGGTAGTCATATCACATCTATACTGGAGAGCAGAGAGAAATGAAGTAATGCATACACACTATCCTGGATAGCTTTAGTGTCAACTTCACACACCTGGGTAGAGGGTGCCTCAATTGGGGAATTACCTCCATTGGGTTGGCCTGTGGCCATATCTGTGGAGTATTTTCTTGCAAGCTGGTGCAAGCAAACAGGGGAAGAAGGTGTCTGTCCTTAGCTTGCCAGATGAGGACATTCCTATGTAACACCTTTCTACACTTATACAGTCTAGGACCCAAACATAGGAAATGGTACCATGCACAATGGATGAGGCTTCACATCTTAATTAATGACTAACATGCCTACAGGCCAAACTGATCTAAGCAATGTCTCACTGAGACTTTTCCCAGATATTTCCAGATTTCATCAAGTTGACAGAACAAACATTCACAGCACCCATGGTTCAGTGTACATTCTAAGACTAATAAGTAATCATGAAATGGTAAACTACAATGATTTATGAAAACAGGTCTTTATAAATAGTTTAGGCTTCCTGGGAGTACTATGACAGTTTGATACAGGTTACTCCATAGAAATACAGTATGAGTAGTGAACGCTTCCTATGTTTCTACAATTCTGATTTTCTATTAACATGTACACGTGATATATATCAGGTCTACTTGGTGTAAGCCCTGAAAAATTATGATTATCACTTATTGTTCTGAAGAAAGCACCTACAAAGTCATCTGATGAAGATACAATAAATGTTGAAGAAAATTGTAATTAAAATGTAAAACCATCATACAAATAAAGACACTTGAGTGAGCATATGCTAACTGTACAATTTTCATTTCTGCTCTTCTCACTGCTGTGCTCAAGGGGTAGCATTGTACAAAAATCTTATAAATGAGTAGATTTTAAATTGATAAAATTTAAAAAGTCTCACATTACAATCTGTTAAGCAAAAACAGACATCTACTACTGTGCAGTCTTTGGTTCACTTTATAAAATTTCTGTGCTTTTCTTCTCAGACGTAATGTTGTAAATTCTCCACTCAATAAGATTTATTGTTTCCCCCCCATAGTAAAACTGTTCATAGGTTCTTTCAATAAAGTGAATCTCTCTAGTTCCAATAAATCATCTTCCGAAGTCAACAAAATACATTTCTGTATTTATTACTTTGCTATCATTCTTGTAAGAATCTAAAGATCCCTGCTGTCATTGAACACATGAATCGCCTAAGAATTTCATCACTTAGATTATTATATTTTAAAAGAAAATTAGGTGGCCCAGGTTCCCGTTGGCATTGATTTTTAGTAATTATCAAACTGAGAACAGAGTCTTGTCAATTCTAGCTGTGCTGACTCTACAGTCACTTGACATTCTTATTTGAGTGATTTAACACCTCAATTTAGAATGAAAATGATGGCAAATTTCTCATATATTTTATTTTGAAAAGACAAAGAAGATAAACCAGCCGGGCGTGGTGGTGCACGCCTTTAGTCCTACCACTTGGGAGGCAGAGGCAGGCACATCACTGTGAGTTGGAAGCCAGCCTGGTCTACATAGTGAGTTCCAGGCCAGCTGCGAGCGAGAGAGAGAGAGAGAGAGAGAGAGAGAGAGAGAGAGAGAAAGAGAGAGAGGACATAAGCCACAAAACCTTGAGCTACTTCAAGGAATCCACCTTCAGAGAAATAATAAACTATGTTCAACCCCAAAATGACAAAACATCACAAGCTCATTTGTTTTCTCATTCATGATTATTCACAACCAAATTGGTTCTCATATTGCTTTGTTGTCTCCCAAGGAGAGCAGTTTAGAAGAAATTCCTGACAAATATTACAAAAGAAAAGTTCAAACAACTCACAGAAGTTATGAATGTATCCTACAAGATTAAAAGCAAACAGCTGAATGAAATAAGGCAGACAATTAAAGATATGAGAATAAGAAAATTATGGAAGGAAAGACAAACTAAAATGATGCTCAAAATAAAATCAATAAGTCAAATAAACAGACTAGTGGACAGTCACACCAACAGAATGAATTTGGACAACAGAGTATCAGGGCTGGAGATAAGATAAAGGAATTGGATAATTCAGTAAATGTCAATACATCTTTTTTTTTTTTTTTTTTTTTTTTTTTAGACAGGGTCTCCCTGTAGCCCCAGCTGTCCTGGAACTCACTATGTAGACCAGGCTGGC
>NW_008345222.1:281357-283222 GCF_000622305.1 Nannospalax galili
AAGAGTTCCCAAATTGAAAGAAAGAGATACCCATACAGGTACATCTGGCATACTAAACACCAAATAGACAGGACCTGAAAAGAAAATCCCTTGTACTATAGCTAAAACACTAAAAACACAATCAATGAAAAAGCACTGAAAACGATAACAGAAAAGGACCAAATTACATAAAAATGCAGGTAAATGACAAAACAGCTAACCATTCAGTAGACTTTTAAACTCAGAAGGACTTAGAAAGATATATTCTGATCTAAGAAAGACCACAATTTCCAACCCAGCTTGTTTTATATATCCAGGAAAACTATTCAAATTGAAGGAGAAATAAAAACTTTGATGACAAAAACAGACTAAAAGGAATTCACGACCTATAAGTCAGCTTTACAGAAGATATTGTAAGGAATAGTGTAAGCTAAAAAGAATGATAAACATATTCCAGAGGCCAAAAGGGTTCATCAAAAATGCTCTGTATTCAGTTGGCATTGTTCAGAAATTAACAGCCATGTTGGTCTAGAAACATTAAACTTTTTTTTTCATTTGTAAAGGGGTAACACACTGTATCAAATATGTAAAATCTTATTGATGTGGAGCTGATTACAGAAACTAATAAAGCATTCTCTAAAAACAGTTCTAATAAAGCACCACAAAAGCAACAAAATGACAGGAGTGCATACCTCTACCAATAGTAATTCTGAATTTTATTAATATCAACTTCCCAATAAAGATTGCACAGACTAGAGGATTAGATAAGAAAACAGGTTTCAAGTTGGTCGTGGTGTTTTTATCACAGCAACAGAAAAGTAACTAATACAAAAACTGGCACCAGAGAGTGGAATATTGCTGGAAAGAACCTAACTATGTTGGTTTTTGAAGGAATGTGGAAGACTTTGGAACTCTGGACTAGAAAACCATTGGTGCTGTAAGCAGAGACTAATGGGCCATTCTAGTAGGATTTAGACTGTAAAAGCCTGGCTGAAAATATTTCAAAGAGAAAAGGAAGCAAGGACTTAAACAACTCAACTAGAGGCAGTTCTTATGATACTTCTGCAAAGAACCTGGCTTCCTTCTGTTCCTGTTCTAAGAATTTGTCTGAAGCTAAATTTAGAAAAAGATTCACTAATTTCTATGGTGGAGAAATATCAAGACAGACTAACATTGATTCTGTTTCATGATTATTATGTAGATCCCACCATGATAAAGAGCAAGTAGGGCAGAACGAAGTAAAACCTGTGCTGTTTGGAGAGAAAAAGCACACCAAAAATTTTAATGTTGTTGTGAAGGCATGTGCCTGAAGAGTGATTGCAATTGTTAAGGAGTTTAGTGCCATTAAGGAGAGGCCTCATACTTTATTGAACAATGCAAAGGTGCACTCAGGACAAGACCCTACCCAGCTAAGCTTCCAATTTATGAGAGGAAAGGGCCCAAGTTTTCTTCTGAAAAAACGCTGCTGCAAATGTGATGCGAGGTGACCAAGGTCCATCCCAAGGTGACAGCTGAATTTGGCAGTGCCATAAATGTTGTTCTGACTTTAGACATGTGAAAGGGGCAAAAGTGCAGAGTTCATCATCATGAATTCTTCCTCTCTGGGTTCAAAGAGCTGCTGGAGTGAGGCAGCATGTGACTGTAGGACCCTGAGACCCTGTTCATTCACCCACTACACCCCAATCCCTCCAGACCCCCACTAATTTCTCTTTTAGCTTCTGTAAAATGCTTGGCTGCTGCTTTAGACATGCTTAGACATGCCCTGGCAAAACTAAATATATGAAAACATATGAAATATATGAAAAACTAAATGTATGAATTATGGGCATAAGAGGTGGAAAATTTTATGCCAAAGACATTGAAATTATTTTCAATAAAATCATAGA
>NW_008345222.1:284894-287577 GCF_000622305.1 Nannospalax galili
CTGCCCTTTAAGGTAAAAATGGAGACTCCTGGCCCCACAGATAACAGTCAGCACATTCCACAGCCCTGAGAATAGCACCTACCAATAAGAAACTTCCAGGGCTGCATCTTATATATCCAATCAGTTTAAAATTATGTTGGCGCGCGCGGGCTCCTTGAACCAACCAAAATGTATTTTTGGTATCCCCCTCCTCTCTTTGTCTAAAACCTATAAAAGGCTCCACTCTCCCTTACTCTGGGCTCTCAGCACAGATCCATTGAGTTGGTGAGGTCTGAGAGCCCGAGCTCAAGCCGGAATAAACCATAAACCTTTGCTTTTGCATTTTGGTGTGTTGGGTCCTCAGTGGTCTTTTTGGGGTCCAGTGGATGAGGTACAACATTTGGGGCCTCTCCCAGGATCCCCGCAGAGACCCCCGAGAGGAACCAACCCCAAAAGGTTTGTGATCAACTGGCCGGGTTTTTGTAAAACTGTGTGTGTGCCTGTCTTCTCTATACTTTCACTTTGGTCGTGGCCATCTGATCTGTTTTTCTTTGTCACTGAAATGCTATTGAGGTGATCTGGAGGATTCGGGAGACATCCCCGTCCTCGTCAGGGTGGGTGTTCCTCACCAGGCACCCCACCAGGACACTAGTCCATCTGAAACCTCAGAGGACCTTGCAACCATGTTGGGACACATGTGTCTTATCCATATGGTATTTGGCATAATGGAGCCGGGGAACTCACGTGGTGGAGAGTCCAGACCATCTGAAACCTGCGGTAGTTTATTCTGGGCCCTCTGTGTCATTCTTGTGTCTTGTGATCTTCATTCTAATTTCTTTGTTGACGAAATGGACGGGACTGAATAATACAATGGGCAACACCCCATCTTCCCCTCTAGATCTTACACTAGTCCACTGGGGGGATGTTAAGATGATTGCCATAACAATAGTGTAGATATAAAGGAAAAGAAATGGACAACTTTATGTTCGGATGATTAGCCCTCCTTCAATGTTGGATGGCCCCTTGAAGGGACTTTTAATCTGAGTTTGATTTCCAGGGTAGAGGACCATGTCTTCCGCCCATGGACGGGCCACCAGGACCAGATCCCATACATCGTGACCTGGTGAGACCTCATCGAATGACCCAATGGCCCCCCCTGCCTGCACCAAGTCCTTCCTTCCCCGGATTAATCCAACTGCTCCCCCTCCACCTCTGCAGGTCCTCCCTCTCAGACCAAAGGCGGAAGGGAAACCCATTCTCCATGGAGGCATGGAGGAGAATGACATCTTTCCCCACCCTACTCCTCTCAGATGGGCATCCCACCAAGGGTGCCACAAGTACAGGCCCCGCCTCCTAACCCTGAGGAGCCACCATCGCCTCCATAGGGACCTGTGCAGGCCACACGGAGCCGGAGGGGGGCAGCCCCCCAGCCTGACACCATTGTCTTCCCCCTCCGGCTGGCAGGGCCCCTAGACAGAGAGGACAATCAGCCCTTTCATTACTGGCCCCTTGCTACCAGTGATCTTTACAATTGGTGCTCACAGAATGAGCCTTTCTCTGAAAACCCCAGGGACTTGATTAACTGATTGGAAACTGTTCTTTTCACTCACCAGCCCACCTGGGATGATTGCCACCAGCTCCTGAGTGTCCTGTTCACAACTGAGGAGCAAAACAGGATCCTGGAGGCAGCCCGGAAATTGGTTCCGGGCCCCACTGGGGACCCTACCACAGACCCAGGCATCATTAATAACAGCTTTCCCCCTAGCCATCCCAACTGGGACTACAACACGGCAGAGGGTAAGGAGAGGCTCCTGGTCTACCGCCAGACTCTGTTAGCGGGTCTCAAATGGCGGCTCGAAAACCCACCAATAGTCAGACAGGGGCCCAAAGAGAGCCCAGCCTCATACTTGGAGAGGTTACAAGATGCCTTCCAGCGGTTCACTCCATATGACCCAGAAGTGAAGGAATCAGCTCAAACTGTGATGTTTGCTTTCGTTAACCAGGCAGCCCTTGACATCAAGAGAAAGTTACAGTCTTTAGATAGACTAGGAGAAAAGAACCTTAGGGACTTAATAGCAGTGGCAGAAAAGGTTTATAATAGAAGGGACACAGCAGAACAAAGAGAGGAAAGAAAAGAAAAAAGACAGGAGGCAAGCCTGACCAATGTCCTGGAGAGACAACAGGCCCACCACAAGAACGACCTCAGAGAGATATTATTGGCAACCAACCCCCAGTATATAGGGAGCTCATCGGCAGGATTCAGACCATGAAATAAGGTAGGGAAAAACCAGTGTGTGTACTGCAAGGAGGAAGGACTGCCCCAAGAAGAATAAGTGATCAGCTAAGGTATTACCAGCTCTAATGGGGGGTGAAGACAGTGACTAGGGGAGACGGGGCTCAGGTCCCCTCCCTGAGCCCAGGATAACCCTGAAAATAGAGGGGAAACCAATTGAGTTTATGGTGAATACTGGTGACCAGAATTCTGTTTTATTGGAGCCAAGAGGGCCAGTGTCCTGCAGAACTACATGGGTACAGGGGGCAACAGGAACAAAGCCCTGTTCATGGACTATCCAAAGAACAGTAGATTTAGGGAAGGGCCAGGTATCCCACTCATTCTAGTAATCCCAGAATGTCCCTACCCACTTCTGGGCAGAGATTTATTGTCAAAAATGAGGGCACAGATCCACTTCACAGCTAAAGGAGC
>NW_008345222.1:287985-288922 GCF_000622305.1 Nannospalax galili
CTGTATATGTTGAACTCAAAGCAGGGGCAGACCCTGTTAAAGTGCACCAGTATCCTATGCCCCTAGAGGCAAAACGTTGAATTACTCCACATATCAGAAGATTAATGGAACTGGGGGTGCTAAGAACAGCCCAGTCTGCCTGGAACATCCCACTCCTGCCTGTCAAGAAACCCCAATCCGGGGACTGTAGACCAGTACAAGATTTGAGGGAAGTGAACAAGAGAGTCATTGACATTCATCCCACTGTCCCCAACCCTTATACTTTACTCAGTACCCTGCCACCAGATCGGCAATGGTATACAGTTCTGGACCTCAAGGACCCCTTCTTCAGGCTGCCACTAGCTCCCAGCAGTCAGCCCTACTTTTCCTTCGAATGGCATGATCTGGAGGAAGGAATCAATGGCCAGCTGACCTGGATGTGACTGCCTCAAGGGTTTAAAAATTCTCCAACTATATTCAATGAGGCCCTGCATGAAGATCTGGGTGAGTACAGAGCCCAACACCCTGACATAATCCTGTTACAATATGTAGATGATTTATTGATCACGGCACTGGACCAGAAGTCCTGCCTGGAGGGGACAGAGGACTTACTCCACATACTTGGGGACTTGGGATACCAGGCCTCAGCAAAAAAAGCTCAAATATGTCTGCAAGAAGTGACCTACCTAGGGTACATCCTCAAGGAGGGGCAGCTGTGGTTGACTAAGGCCTGCAAAGAGACTGTGCTAAAGATACCCACACTGACCTCCAGAAAACAGGTGAGGGAATTCCTGGGTACCCCGGGGTTCCGCCACCTCTGGATTTTGGGGTTCGCCGAAATTGCAAAACCCCTATATGAGGCTACCAAAGAAAGACAGGACTTCAACTGGATGCAGGAAAGGCAAGAGGCCTTTGAAACCCTAAAACGCAAGCTCTTAGAGGCCCCTGCCCTAGGACT
>NW_008345222.1:289723-292063 GCF_000622305.1 Nannospalax galili
AGGGGTAGGCCCCTGGAAGAGACCTATTGCATACCTATCAAAGAAATTAGACCCTGTAGCAGCTGCATGTCCCCGCCTGCCTGCGAATTATAGCAGCAGTGGCCCTGCTGGTTAAGGATGCTATCAAATTAACCCTGGGACAGGACCTACTTGTGGCAGCCCCTCATGCCCTCGAGGGGGTGCTCAAGCAACCCCTGATTGATGGTTGAGCAATGCCTGATTAACTCATTATCAGGCTCTGCTCTTAAATCCGCCCAGGATCACCTTCCAGGTACCGACGGCCCTGAACCCAGCCACACTGTTGCCAGATCCCAATCTCGGGGACCCACTCCATGACTGCACTGAAATTCTGGCACAGGTGCATTGCATCAGACCTGACCCGAAGGATGGTCCCTTGCCTGATGCTGAAGAAACCTGGTACACAGATGGAAGCAGCTTCATCAGAAATGGTAAAAGGCATGCTGGGGGAGCAGTCACAACCACCTCAAGAGTCATTTGGGCTGAGCCACTGACAATAGGTACATCGCCCCAAAAAGCTGAACTGATCATGCTTACCAAAGCCCTAAAGATGGGTAAAGGAAAGAGATTCAACATCTACACAGATAGCAGATATGCATTTGCCACTGCCCATATTCATGGGGCCATCTATCAAGAGAGGGGCCTCCTTACTGCAGAGGGAAAGACTATTAAAAATAAACAAGAGATCTTAGACCTCCTGCAAGCCCTCTGGGGCCCAACAAAACCAGCCATAATCCACTGCCCGGGTCACCAAAAAGGAAACACCCCACCCAGAAAGGAAATAATCTGGCTGACAGGACAGCTGAAGAAATAGCCCTGACCTCCATGATCCTGCCCATTCTTGTTGATCCTGGAGCAAGGGAACTGCCTAAAACTCCCCACTATAGTCCTGAGGACTTAGCCTGGATACACACTCTCCCTATGACTCAATGCGTAGAGGGCTGGTGGAGGACAATGGATGGAAAAGTTATCCTACCTCAGAATTTAGGCGTAAGATTGCTCAAGAAAATACATCAAGCATCACACATGGGCACCCAAAGGATGTAAGACTTACTAAGAAGGGCCAAAGTTAAAATTCAGGAAGGAAATCAAGCTATTGAAAAAATTGTTAGGCATTGACATGCCTGCCAATTAACTATCTCAGCTGCATCCCATGCTAACCCAGGATCCTGGAGCAGAGGGACATGACCGGGTACGTATTGGGAGACTGATTTCACTGAGATCAAACAGGGAAAATTTGGATATAAATATTTACTAGTATTCATAGACACCTTCTCTGGGTGGACTGAGGCCTGCCCAACCAAGCATGAGACTGCTCTCAACCAAACATGAGATGGCTCACGTGGCAGCCAAGAAGCTAATTGAAGAGATCCTGCCCAGGTATGGTTTCCCAACTACAATTGGATCAGATAATGGGCCAGCCTTTGTCTCTCAGGTAAGCCAGGGAATAGCCACTGCACTGGGGGCCAATTGGAAACTACATTGTGCTTATAGACCCCAGAGTTCAGGAGACTGGCACAGACTGGGTGGCTCTCCTCACCTTTGCCCTTTTTAGAGTAAGAAATACTCCATACCAGATGGGTTTGACCCCTCCTCCCCTTTTCCCCTTTAAGAGTAAGAAATACTCCATACCAGATGGGTTTGACCCCCTTTGAAATCATGTATGGAAACCCCCCTCCTATGATACCTAGGAGACCTTGGGAGACCTTGGGAGACCAGGACCTACTGGACTCACTCCAATGGTTGCAGCTAACCCACCTCCCACCAACAGGTCTGGCCGTAACTCAGAGCTATATATGAAGCTGCTGTCCCCCCACAACCCCACAGGTTTAATTATGAAGCTGCTGTCTCCCCGCAACCCTACAGGTTTAAACCGGGTGACTGGGTCTTCATCCACAGACACCAACAGAAAAGTCTCGAGCCAAGATGGAAGGGCCCCTTCGTGATCCTCTTGATGACTTCCACTGCACTCAAAGTGGACAGCGTCGTGGCTTGGGTGCACTACTCCCATGCAAAACCTGCCAACCCGTTGCACTACTCCAAGGCAAAACCTGCCAACCCGTTTGCAGTCCCAGAGGATTACAAGAGAGACACCTGGAAGGCATCGCCACACCCTCCGTATCTATTCAAGCTCCGCATCTGACAAGACCCTTCCTGCTAACCTGTCTATTGTTGACATTGAACTGCTTATCGGCTGATGGCACCTTTCCTGCAAGTAACATAAATCCCCATATACCCCTTAGCACGAGCCCCCCAGATACCTCTGAGCTAGCCGACCAGAACCCATGATTGGGTTCCCCAGTTACAAGACAAGGGGGGAAT
>NW_008345222.1:292336-310992 GCF_000622305.1 Nannospalax galili
CCAATCAGTTTAAAATTATGTTGGCGCGCGCGGGCTCCTTGAACCAACCAAAATGTATTTTCGGTATCCCCCTCCTCTCTTTGTCTAAAACCTATAAAAGGCTCCACTCTCCCTTACTCTGGGCTCTCAGCATGGATCTGTTGTGTTGGTGAGGTCTGAGAGCCTGAGCTTAAGCCTGAATTAACCATAAACCTTTGCTTTTGCATTTTGGTGTGTTGGGTCCTCAGTGGTCTTTTTGGGGTCCAGTGGATGAGGTACAACAGTGACAAGGGAGTCCTGGAAGGAAGGCCCTGACAAGCCAAGAGGCACTGAGAGGCAATTTTGGGAAGCTATGAAAGTGAAGCCTGGGTTACAGCAGAGACCTCAAGATTTTGGATATGACAGAGCCATAAGATATCTGCCAAGGAAAGCTGTACAGGGGGAGGAGAACCAGTTCAAGAGATGTATGTAGTAGGCAGCAAATATGGGAAGCTTGAGCCAAATAAGCCATTTGGAACTTAAGTCCCAGACATAGGACACAGAGCTACAGGATCTTGTGTTTGACCTGCTGGGTTCCAGTCTTGTTTTGGTTCTGTATTTCCTCACTATGCTGCCCCCATTCCTTCCTTTGGAAATGAGAGTGTTTTGTGTTATCCTGTGTTGGAAGTATGTAATTTGGTTTTTGATTTTGCAGGGGGGCTACAGATTATGTCCCACATAATCTCATGTATTTGAACACTTTGTCACCTGGTGGCAGTGCTTGGCAAAGGTTATGGAACCTTTAGTAGGTATGGCCTTCCTGGAAAAAGCATGTCACTGGAGATGGGCTTTGAGAGTTCATAGATTTTCCCACATCCAGTTTGCCATCTCTCTGTTTTGACTTGCATGTGCTTATAGATAGCAACTCCAAGCTTTCTGCTCAGCTGCCTTCTTTTGCCATATTTTCCCTGCCATTATGAACTCCCTAAAGACCTACCTTCCCCCTCAAAAATGTCCTGTAGCGTTAATAAGCACTTTCAGAAAATTGTCATTACAAAATTAATGTATACAAATCAGTAGCCTTTCTATATACCAATGAAAAACATGCTGAAAAGGAAATAAGCAAAATAATTCCTTTCATGATAGCCACACAACAGCAACAAAAGTGCCTGGGAATAAATGTAACCAAAGAAACAGAAGACATCTACAATGAAAACTTAAGATGATAAAGAAAGAAATTTATAGACACTAGAAGATGTAAAGACCTCTCATGCTCATAATCATAAGAATTAACATTGTAAAAATGGCCATTGAACCAAAATCAATATACAAATCAATGCCATTCCAATCAAAATTTCATAGCCATTCTTCATAGATATAGGGGGAAAAAATCTTAAAATTTTATATGGGTACACAAAAGAACAAGCATAGTGAAGGCAATCTTGAACAAAGTGAATACTGCTGGAGGTATCACCATGCCTGATTTCCAAGTTAAAGTACAGGAACACAAATATCATACATATAATAGTGTCTGGAAAGATGACTCAGCAGGTAAAGGCATCTTCTAACAAGTCTGGTAACCTGAGTTTAATTCCTAGAATTCACATGGTGGAAGGAGAGATCCAACTTCCTCAAATCTTCCTCTGACTTCCATAGTTTTGTAATGATACATGTGTGCCCACATGTACATACATGAACACACACACTGAAAAAATGCATGTAAAAATAAAAAAGATTAAAAATAGTATAGTACTGGCACAAAAACAGACACACAAATCAATGAAATAGAATCAATGACCCAGATAAAAGCCCATTCAACTGCAATTTCCTGATTTTTGACAAAGATGTCAAAAATACACATTGGAGAAAAGACTATCCCACAAATGGTGCTGGGAAGTTGGATATCAACATTCAAAGAATTACACTAGATCTGTTATCTCTCCCTGTGTATGAAACTCAACACAAATGAATAAAGGACTGCAACGTAAGTCCTAATATGAAAGTGCAGGAAGACAGACAGCATACTTCAACATAACAGCACAAGTTTGGATTTTCTGAATAAGACTGTAGTAGTGCTGGAAGTGAGAACAACTGACAAATTTGGTCTCATGAAACAAAAGAGTTCCTGTTCAGCAAAAACAAACAAACAAACAACCATGAATCAAATGAAGAGGAAACCCACAGAATAGGAGAAAATTTTTACCAGTAGGTTTCTGTATGCAATATGCAAAGAACAAAACAAAACAAAAAAAACTAAACAGCAAGAAAACAGACCACCTAATTAAACAATGAACTATGGAACTGATTAGCTAGCTATTAAAAGATGAAACACAAGTGACTAATAAACACTTTTTTAAAAATTTCAAGGTCCTTAGCCATCAGGGAAACATAGATCAAAACTATCCTAAGATTCTACCTCGTCCAGATCAGAATGATCATCACTAAGAAGACAAATGAATATGTATATACCTTAAGAACTTTCGATAGTGGTAGGTTTTCTTATGCTTTTTTTCTAAAGGACTTTGTTAGTTATCCCTCCCCATGCTCGCTTCTCTGTCCTTCCCTCCCATTTTCATCCCTATTTCAGTTTTTCTACTTTATTATTCCTCTTCTCTCCTCTATAACATGGCATTCTACTACCTGTCCCAGGAAGCCTAAGGAATCACCTTATAACAGGGTGACATTGCCCCTAATAAACACCATAGGCTTGCAAAGTAAAACACCAATGCCAGGAATAGACTCCCTCTCTTGAAGTTGTTGACCAGGGATTCCATATACCCTCAAACAACACTGGCCATTGCCCCTATTCTTTGTTACCCACCAGAAATTCATAAGACTCTGTGATGACACTGCATACGTGAGCTTTAGAACAAACAGGGAAAAATCAAGCTGGTACTGACTTCACAACTTCAACTCTGCTTGCTACCTTTCATAGTACTGGAAAGTGCTATGTATGTTACCAGAAGAAAATAATGATCATCATCCTTACCCAGCTGTGGATCCTGTGGATTACAGAAACAACTGGTCTGGCAAGCTATGTTCATTAATGCAACTATGGAACGAATATTATGGGAGTAAACCACCACTTTCTAATTGGATTTAAGGTCTACTTCATCGGATGGAGCCCATACCTGACATTGGTATCAGGCCTAGGAATCTGAAGCTAGACAGGTCACAGGACATAAGGAAGAGCCTAATACTAGTTTTCTACTAAAGAGTTATAGTTAAGCTGACTCATTATGACTTATTGTTATAACCATAGAGTGATATATCTTCTAACTCTCTATTAACACAGAAACTCACAACTGTGAAATGTGCAGAAAACAGTAGGTTGCAATTTCTTATCCCTGAATAGGACACCTATATAAAATTTCTTCCCACCCCAAGGTTCAGGGATCATTGGAAAAGCCAGGGGATGTGGATGACCACAAGGAAATAGTTTTCCAGACAGCTGATCAATTACTCATATGAACTAACAGTAATGGTGCCAATATGCACAAGTTCTATGCAAGCTCAAACCACACAAAATTCTAGCACAGACATGGGGAAGTGGGTAAGAAATCACAGCCCTACCTGAAGAACTGTTGGCAGTTGGCAGCTGCTGGGAAGAGGAGAGTCAGCTTCTTTCAAGGATGTATGTATGTTAGCCAGGCTCCAGTGGCTGGACCTACACTGAAGGACATATGGGAACACAAATTAGACACTATAGACCTTATTGTATATATAACAGAGTATATGAAATTGAGTGGAGGACGTCAAGGGGAGCTAAAGATAGGGGAGGGTATCTAAATACCATCACAATAATTCAATTAAACTTTTTTTTTTTACAAAAACACAAATGATAAAAAAAGCTGTTGTGGATGTGGGGAAAGGCAAACCTTTATAAATTGTTGGTAGGAATGTAAAGTAGTACTTGAAGTTATGCTTGTGGTTTCTCAAAAAACTAGAAAGAGAATTGCCATATGGTTCAATTAAAATACTCCTGGGCATATACTCAAAGACTCTGTATCCTAACACAAAGATATTTGCGTGTTCATGTTCATTACTACTCTGTTCACAGTAGTCAGGAAATAGAATCAGCTTAGATGTCCATTAACTGATGAATGGATAATGAAAATGTGGCACATGACCACAATGGAATTTTATTCAGTTATAAAGAAAAATAAAATTTTGAAAATTTCAGAAACATTAATGCAATTTGAAAAAAAATTATATTGAGTCAGGTAATATATGCCCCTAAAGTGAAACCTTGGCCATTCTGTCTTATATATGGATCTTTGTTTTCAATTTTTAGATTTGTTTGTTGAATCTGAAATGTCTGTAGAATCCTAGAAGTGAAGAGACCATGGCTGGGGGAGCAGAGGCCTAGAGAATATGGGAATATTTGACATATCTGCTATGAAAATCGAAATAAAGAGGGTGCAAGGATTATCCAGGGGAAGGGGATTGGGAATGGATGAGAAGATGGAATGCAGGGACAGCATTTAAAAATTAAGAATGTATGAAAAAGCCAAATGGAAACTATAAATTGAAAACAAAATTTAAGAAAATGGATTTTCATGGGTGAATAATGCCAATTTCAGAAATTATGGGTTAGATTAAAATCTCAGTGCAAGATGTGGGATACCTTCCTAGGACTTGTTGGCCCAGAAAGCCCCAGAGGCTCCCCAAACTATACCAGCTGTGGCAATTGCCATTGGCTGCCCACAGGAACTTAATGGTAGACACCACACATCTTGTACGCAGAGTACAGAGGAATTATGCTGGAACGGAGCTGGAAGTTTCCTTCCTGCTAAGTAGACTTCATAGTGCCAGAAACTGCTATATAGGCAGTTCAGACAGAAAAGTCAACAGTGGTCTTTCCTAGCTTTGGGGCTTGAAAGAAAAAATATCAACCCATGAGGCAACAAGTGCACACTGTTGCAATAATGGCACAATTGCTATGGAAGCAACCAACAACTGATTTATGATTTGATCTGAGGCCTGCTTTATTCATGCCCCATACTGTACATCTTATCAAAGATCCATGGCTGGGGAGGTCATAGGCACTAGAGGTGAACCGATTACTATGTTTTGCTTAATGGACATGTTGCCAAATTGCCTCTTAAATTTTTATGCTTATACCATAGACTAGCACTGTGCTCAGCCTTGATCAAAGAAAATTCTCTGTGCAACAAATAGTTCATGAAAGGTTCTTTCAGTCAAGGCTCTTGTTCTGGTTTCTTCCCAGAAGTGTAAGAAGAGAAAGTGTTGCCCCACCCTCTGGGAAGTTGCTCCTGGCTCACCCTCTATCCCCTGTCCTGATTATTGGCACCTTCTCCTCATCTCTGTCCCTGTTCTTGCCAGTAACTGCCTGCCCAGAGCTCCCATCCTCATGGAATACTATTTAGAAGCATTTACAATACTGTCTAGTGAGAAGCACAGAAATTGCAACAAGTCTTTCCCTATTCTAGTGATGAAAATAAGAATGAAAAGGGACTTTTGGATGTTATAGTAATATTGAATCTCTTTCCCCAAGTAGCTAATGAGGTGACTGAACCACAATAGTTCAACAACAGCCCCCCTCCTTCCCCCAAAAGAGTCTCCACTGAGTGCAACAAACAACCCTCTGTAGCCCCCAAATTACTCATTCCTCTGAAAAGAGAGAGCCTAGGGTGAGTAAGCCAGCCAGGGGTGAGACAAGGAGCACCCTGGAAAGAAGGATGGAGAGTAAGCAGATGGAGAGTTAGTAGAAGCCATTTTGGAACTCTGGGAGCAAGGCGAGTGGCTGGGGAATGGCTAATGGCAGGGACAATAACGGCCAGGTGGATGCCCTGCCTATCTTGCAGGCTTCGCAGGGCGAGATGAGGCAGACTGTGGGGTGAGACGGTACATGGGCACAGCACGTGAAAGCTAATGGAGACTACTGGTGGGCTTGAATGCCACATGGGTTATTAGAAACCATTTCTTTGTAAGTCACCCCCTCCCAAATGTCATATAAAGTATGCATAATTCAAATAAAACTGTGTTATTCCAGTTTGTCAATCAGTGTCAGGACCACGAGACCCTGAGTGAGTGATGGTGGGTCAAACAGAGAGTGGGAAGGGAAAAATTTATTGAAATACCCTCTCACACCGAAACCTCATACTGTAGTATTAAAAAGAGTGTTGGGAAAACCAAAATGAATTCTGTAGAGTGTGCTTATAAATCATAATCACTTGAGTTTTCTTTAAGAAGAGATTTTTAAAAATAGATATTAATAGTGAATAATTTGGAGTGATATAAAAGAATATAGAATCATACCCATTGGCTACTTGCTTGTTTCCTTTACAAACAACTAGCTATTTGTTTTTTTCTTTTTTTTTTTTTTAATGAAGCAGTGTTTATTGAGATAATGAGATTAGTGAATTGGAAGAAATTGGAATTAGATATAAAAAAGATGTCTGGAAAAAACCCTTTTGGAGAAACAAACAAGAGCAGTTTGATACTGAAATTTAAAGTGTAGGAGAAAGTGTGAAATCCTCTTATAATCCTCCCCCAAATTGCCATTGTTAGAAGCTTAACAACCTAGTTTGTTATTTCAACACCTTTTATACCATTGATATACCATACTTTCTACAATCAATCCAATGTAAATTAAAAATGGACAATGAGAGGGAGGGACACACAGAGTGAAACAACCAGAGAACCAAGGCACCTTGATTTGTAAAAGGGAGTTGGCCTTAATCTCATTATGTGTCAACATTCATTGTTCTGATATTAAGATTGTGTTATACTTTTCTATTTGCTGTGACAATTCCTGATAAAAATGAACTTAAAGAAGGAAGGGTTTGTTTTGGCTCACAGTTTACAGGGTATAGACTATCTTGTCAGGAAAGCCATGGTGTCTGAAGCAACTTGGTCTATGGTGGTGGGAACTTGTGGTGTGGCTTGTTTACATCTTGGTTGACTAGAAAGCAGAAAGCTCTCCTTAGTAGCTGTCTCACAGCTCTGGCATCACAAATGACTTTTTGGGTTCTCCACACCAACCAAGCTTCATCTTCACGGTTTCACACAATGGTCTATCAGTGCTTTCTTTATACAGAGAGGCCCTTGTTGCATGCTGTTTGGCCTTGGTGGCTCTCTGAAACCTCAGAGGAAGAACCAGTGAACCTTCACTCTTGCATCTTTCACACAGATAAAGCCATACCAGGTGAACAACACTGCCAAATTTGGTTGCAAGTTTGGGATGGCCCCCAGCCTGCTTCATGCACTTTGAAAGTGGTTCTCTTCAGTGGTTTTCTAGTAGAAAACCCATGCAGCATTTTCCTTTCACAAATTGGAGGATATTTTTCAATCCAAACAATACATTCTGTATTTCTTTCTGCCCCATTTGCTCTTTTTCAATGTAGAGCTTCATAATACTCGCCATTAATAGTCACGCTATCATTTCTACATTAGGCTGCCTTAAAATATCTTCCACCAAAGAAATTAGTCCATCACTTTCCAGGCTTTCCAATTTAGACTCAGGCAAGCTTTTTGGCTGAGGGCAGACTCTAGCCAGACTTTTTGCCAAAATATCCCAGTTGCTGCTTAAGTCCTTATTTTCCTCTGGAACTACACTGTTCTCAGCACTACTTTCTTCCAGGCGCCTACTAGAATAGCCTGTTAAGTTATGTTTACAGTAATCAACCTCTTTTCTAGTCCAAACATCCAAAGTTTTCCAATTTCCTCCAAAACCCACATGACCAGGTTCTTCACAGCTAATAGACCACTCTCTGGTATCAGTTACTGTTGTAGTTACTTTTGAGTTGCTGTGATAGAAATACCATGACCATGGGAACTTATAAATGAAATAATTTATCTAATTTATGGTTCCAAAGGGGTCAAGAGTCCATCATGACAGGGAGGCATGGTGGCAGAGGTTGTTGGAGAAGGAGCAGAAGCTAAGCTCTCATCAAGCAGGCATAGGAAGTAGAGCCTTTTCTATCTTATTGTTAATTCTCTGAATGGGTTCCTTATATATTTTGGATGTTAACCAAAGTAAGTATGTGATTTACAAATATATTCTCCCATATTGTAGTGTTAGAGAAATTGAAGCAAATATCAGATGTTAAAAGCTTTTGCAATGTGATGGTAATTAAGGACTCTGGAATGGGGACATGAACAAGATTCTTCCCCTGCCACCTGTGGTTATCCAGGATAGAAGTCTTTGTTTTCTAAAGCCATCATCTTTCTGTGTAGAACTCTTTGTTGCCCAAGACTTTTGCATTTCTGTTACCTTTGTATTTCTATTACCTTTGCAACCCTATGTTACCTTACTTAATTACCATGTATAAGCAAAGTACCTTTTATTTTCATTCATCACGTAAGTAGAAAAACCCTTCAAAACTTGAACAAGTGGTCTGACTTTTTAAAAATAATTGAGAATTTCATACTTGCATATAAGGTGTTTTGATCAAATCCATGCCCACTCCCTCCCCTCCAACTCCTCCCATATTCTCCCTATAACTTTTTTCTGATAATTTCATGTGCCCTTTCTTCTTAATTGATTGATTGATTTTTTTTTATGGAGCTTTTGGCTACTTTAACATTCCCCCATCTGAAGAGATAACCCTAAAATCTTTTAAAGATTAGTTAAAAGCTTCCAAATACCTTTAACATACTCGGAGCAGAGTATGTTGCTAAGAGGCCCAAGGATATTGTGAGTTTTAGCCAAGAAACTGGCTACTTTTCTTTGAGGTCTTTTTCCCCTAACTGCCTATCCAATTCCTACCTCTTATTCTTATCACATCATCCTCTGAAGAGGTTGCCCACCTTGTGGATAGGGAATTGGGATACAGACCACTCTGGCTTCTTTCATGCTGAACAGGAATGCAGGGTGAGGCAATTGGGGTACCCATTCAGTGGGTCTATCTAAAAGACTCCAAAATTGCATATCTTTTCCCTCTTATCTGTAGAGGGAAAAGAAAGTCCTTCACTGGCAAATAGGAGATGTGAAGGAGAAGTAAAGGCAATAGTAATTAGCATTGCAAGTTCTAGACAGAGAACTAGAAAAACGTCAGAACAGGGCAATTTTCAAATATTCCTGAGAGTCCATTGGAATTTCATGACAAAGGCTTCCTAAAGCATCCCTCTGTTGGGTTCCTCCTCATTTTTCTTTTGTTTGCCAAGGCTGGACTTGAGAGTGATAGAGTCAGGAGTTGCTTTCAGGTGTTTTGATAGCTGTTGGAATGATTAGAATCAGAGTCAGTTCCTTCTCAATGGCTTCTAGATAGGAAGAGAAAACAAATTTGGCCATAATTTTAGAACAATACTGGGTTATCTCCCTTAGCTACAGGTGGGCACTGTATTGCAAACCAAGATTTGAAGTCTTACATCTGAGCAGCACTTTCTGATTAGGAACAAAATCATCAATGAGAAATAATTGTCTAAATAACTTTTTATATGGACTTAAGCCTAATGTCTGGGAAGTAACCCCTTGATCTCTCAAAGAAATATACTTATCACTTTACTCTTAGGTTATACTTTCCTTCTGGGTGTTTAAGACCATACAGTTGGCCCAAGTAAATCAATTTATTTTTACACTTAAGGTCAATTGAGGATCTGTTCCTCAGGGGTCACATGGGCTTCAGGGGATCCCCTGGCTCTTTTCCTTTACCAGTTCCATCTATGTAAAGATCAGTCAAAAGTCCTGCTCAACCACATCTGGTTTTACTTGGAATCATGGATGAGATGTTTCCTCTGAGTTGACCCTCCTCTTTGTAGACTGCACACTGGTTCAAGTCCATCTCATGGGGTCTCCCTGGCCTCCCTGAACAAGAGGACAAGGTGACTCACCACAGTTACAGGACATTTTGAGAGATGTTCCATAGTCTCCTGAAACTTAGCCGACTTTGGAGAGCAAAGGGCAGAAACTGTCCTTTAAGTTCCTTTGACCAGATTAGTATAGGCCTCAAATTATGGCTGTTAATCATTCAATAAGGTTAGTTCCACCAGTCTGGTACTTTTAATTGCTGTATGCTATGTAGATAAAGCCTGGGTGAAAAAACCAAATATTCTCTGATAAACCTTGACTATATATATATATATAGTTCCTTAAACTAATTGACTAAACTATGACTTTAGCAATTTTAAGATTATGTGTATATTATTTTTGTCTCATCCTTTACATATCATAAAAAACCTACATAGACCTTCATCACTTGCTTAGGCTTTCTCAATTTTTATGTCTCTTTTGGAAAATATCCCCATTCCTTTTAAGCATCTTTTGTAGTCTCATATTCTTTCTTTTTTAAAAATAATTATAAGACATAATAGCATTAACAAATAAATTTTCCATCTGTTGGGAACATTCTTTTCCTGGGGATACTAAGCAATGCTTATTACCTTTTAAGGTTCTAGTGTCAAGCAATGTTTGATTAAAGTTTTACTGGGGAATTAATAAATTTACTGAGCTTACTTACCAAAATAACTGAGGAGTTGCTGAGGTGTATATATGGGGGTCTGACTCTTTTGATTAATGGGTCAGTCCTGCTAGTGTCAAATTAAACTTTCTCTCCTCCCCTGACTTGGCTGTTGGTCTTTGATTTTTCTGTAAGATTTTTGGAGTTCCCCAGTGAGATCAAGTCACTATACCCTCATTGGTGATAAAGGCTGTTGCTTCTGGACCCTTCAGCCTCCTCGGCCCCTGGAACAGAGAAGTGAACACTCCTGAATTTCCTCATGGGGTCTCCTTCCAGGAGGCCAGAGAGAGCTGAATGGCCCTGGACAAGAGCCTCTCATTAGGAGAAGTGAGACAGAGACCCCGGATGGATATCCAGACCCGGTAATGGGCTCCAGGTTAGACAGGTGGAAGCTGGCATGAGCTGATCCCCCACAGGAGGCTGCATACAAAGTCTTGATGTGATTCCAAGATGACACTGGCCTCCAGTCAGGAAGGAAAGGGGACCACAACTAAACCTTGAAGTGATTCCAATGTGCTGGCCCCATTTAAGCTGAAACAGGAATCAGGTAGGAAACTGGGCCACAATTAAACCTTGATGTGATCCCAAGGTCCTGGTCCTGTTTTAGGTAGAACAAGAATTTAGTGGGAATAACTGGGGAACAACTGTCTTAAACTCTGAATGCTTATTCATGAATGGATGAATGAAAGTATTGGTTCCATGGCTCTGCAAGGCCGTGGGAATCTGACTGGACCTCACCCTGTGGTTATGCTGAGATCATATAACCTAAAAGGGCACTCACCTTCAGGTGACCGGGCCTGGGATTATATGTGTGGGCCTCAGGTAAAACCTCTAAAGTCACTGAGAGTTATCCTGTGAGGAAGGCATCGAATGAAAGACACTAGCACTCTCCATGCCCTCCTGTGCACACATTACATACATCCCAGGCACATATAAAATTTCAAATGGGTTCCTCCTAAGTCCAAGTGTCAGACCCAGACTCTTCTCCAAGTAATCCTGGACAATTTAAACTAGGCTATGCAGGAGATTATGGCATTAAGATAAACCCTCCAAATTTAAACTTTCTGTGAAGTTGAGTGACTTGCTGGGTAAGAATCCCTGAGTCCAGATGGAGGCAACCTGAACCCTAAAGCCTCATTCTTACCAGAAGAGGAGGGAGAACTTCCCCCATAGCTATGAGGAGGCTATGGAGGAAGTATTCTCTCATCCAAATTTTAAAATAATTGCCTGCATGCAAAGGACCATCCTTCTCAAACTCCTTGATATTTGTGTTTTGGGTGCACCTAGTTTTTGTGGAATTATCTCATGTGTGTCTATGATAATCGTTTTCCATATGTTGTTTGAGATTTCATAAATAAGTGCTACTTGTTTATATAAAACTGTATCTGAAGCCAGGCATGGTGCCACATGCCTTTAATCCCAACACTCGAGGCAGAGGCAGGTGAATCTCTGTGAGCTCAAGGCCAGTCTGGTCTGCACAGTGAGTTCCAGGCCAGCTGAGGCTATAGGGAGACCCTGTCTCAAGAAGACCAAAAAAGAAAGAAACAAACAAAAAAACAGTATCTGAGCTGGTTATTTAAATACCTTATTTTTTACATGCCTTTTGAGTTGAGTTTGTTTTCATGGTGTTTGTTTTAAAGTATCACTTTGGTTTGCTTGCTTTGGAAGTATTTTGGTTTTGATATTCTCGGTCTGGTTTGTGTTGCTTTCAGACCTCTAAAGGCTTGAAAATCGTTTGAGAAAATTGAACTACAGTTGGTTATAGGTTTAATTTAATATGTTAACTCATCTTCAGAGCTAGGCATGAATTCTGGTACTGGTCTTCCTGTCTCATCCTTTTGGCCTTGTCCTTTGTCCTCTGTTTCCTGCAGTGCGGTACTCTGTATGGAGGTAGATGTAGCCTGTTTGGGAGAGGGGCACATTTTGTCCCTGGAAACTCTGCTGGCTTAGATGTGATGTTTAAGTCTGCATTGAACTGCCTTTATATTAGCTATTCCTAAAACTCCTATCGGTAATTGAAACCAGGAATGAAGTGGGGTACGTATGCAGGCAGATGTGGCCTCTTTGGGGGAGGAGCACTTTTTGTCCTGGGGAACTCTGCTGGCTTAGATGTGCCTTTGCACTTTCTCTCTTGGAGCAATGCTTTCCTTTAACTCTCATGTTAAATCTGCATTGAATTGCCTTTATATTAGCTATTGTAAAAACTCCCATCAACAATTGAAACCAGGAATCTTAGTTTGGCTTGAATGGATATCTCTGATACCCCGAAAGGCTTCCTCAGGCTCCTGGAGATTGTCACGTGGAAGCTATACATTTATTTATCTGGCTAGAGGACACCTGGTTTAGACACACAGCACATGGCTTTTTCTGGGGTACCTTGTAAAAACCAACCCCCAGGATGGCCTGAGCCAGTCTCTTGCCTCCAGAACAGTCTGAGACAAAATGAGACAAGTACAATGTGTTCAGAATAAATATTTATAAACATTATTATGTTTACCTTGTAAAAATTACCATGTACTTTTATGAATACACTAAACAACCTCTAGGCATCTCTGAGAATTAACTCACAACTATTCTTTACAGTGTGTCTTCTTAGACACTGGGCAGTGATATGATTTTAGGTTTGTTTCCTTTGCAGTCTTTCTCCTCTCTTCTTCCTCATAGGGAGCAAAGGACCACCCTGAGCCTGAGCTATTGCTGTCACAGCCCCATCAGCCCTGCAGAATTGGCTTGCAGGCTCCTCTGACCCTGCGTGTTGTGTGCTGGTGCATTCAGCTCTCATTCTAAGTTCCTGCATGGTCTTAAGGGAAAGAGTTAGCTGTAAACAACTGTAATTGTCATACTCATGAAAACAATTTCTTATGCTCTATGCTTTTGGTATTGTCAGTCTTAAATCTTTAATAATGGATTGATTCTGTATTGCCTTATTAAGACTAAATACTTCTTGTCATCCCATTCTTTACCTTCTCTCATGGAATTTTCTTTAATGGAAACTGTTTAAACATTAGCTTGTTTTAATCATAATATAAATTTTGGCTATGGTTAGCTTTAAGAGCAAATGAAATATATAACTTTTCAATTACTTGTTAAGTTTGAAATTCAGTTAAAAATATTTAACATATTAAAATGTAAATGATATTTTTGAAAATGCTTTCTTGAAGTAAAAACCCTTATGTCTAGCATTACTGTGTATGACTCTGTTCAGCACAGTCATTTCAGAGATGAGATTCTCATATGCATATATAATATATATGTATGTGTGTATGTGTATATGTGTGTGTGAAATACTATTGGCTTTTATAGGTTTCCTTTATATACATCCAATTGTACTATATAAAGCATGAAAGATTTTAAATGTTATTAGTTTGACTTTAAAATTTACATTTCATCCTGATGAGAATTTAATCAAGGTAATCTATCTTAGTTTTGAAACTGGTTTGTCGTGACATTGTGTCTAACCACAGTAGTTATTTTATGGGACTGTTGTAACTGTGTAGACTTATGTTTAATATTAAGGAAATTATTAAATAATAATAATTTACTAGATATCAAATTGGCTTGTACATTCTCACATAAGCTAAAATTGTTAAATTAAAACATGGTTCTTATTACATAAACCATTGATTAATTTTAATAACAGTTATTTCTGCTCCAGGGTAAATTTATCTCTGCATTTAGATATATTTTATATAAGATAAATATTTTCCAAATCTATGTAAAACATCTCGAAGCCTTTAAAGGAGACTTAGTCATTTGAAGCCTGCTTCAAGGCTTATGCAGACATCTCAAAGTTTATACATAATAATAATATATTTAAAATAATTGTTCATCTCTCTCTATATATGAGATAAAATATTAATTGATTTATAAATTTGCTTATAAATATGATTAAGGGTTTATTAAAGTCTGAGCAGGGCTATAGCACAGTTTTCCTTAAGTGATTATGCTGAAGGTTGGATACCAGTTGTTTCTCCTTTATACACCTTCTTTGGTAGACCACTTTCTTAACTACATGAAGCAAAAAGATCTTAATGTTTTTTTGTTTTCTCTTAGATCCACCTGGGAACTTGTAAGGCACAGTGTCTACACAAGTAATATTAACTCATTATATTATCTTAATGTTTGCAATTTGGATTCCATGTTCTTTTAATTAGATGATGCTGCATAGCACTCTTCTGAGTCAAAGAACTGCCATCTTCATGACTTCAGCTGTGCCTGCTTACAAAAGGTCATAACAATTGGGCTTTTTGATGGTTGTGTTCCTTCATTAAAGGAGGGTCATTGGACCCTCACCTAAGTATCTAGACATTCTTCCCAGCCAGATGTATGTAAGTCTGCCCTAACTGCAAATGGTCTCCTGAATTTAAAAGGACTACAGTAATAAAAGATTTATATATAATGATTAAAATGACAAGTTTTTCCTAGAATAGAAGGGATAATGAAAATTTTAAATAAACTTTCTTCCCTGCTTCCAAGAGAAGCCCTGGTTGAGAAGGACCTCTTGACTTATCTTCATGTAGATGGAACTGGTAAAAGAAAGGCCTAAGGAGCCAGGGGTTCTTCCCAAGCCCATGCGACCCCCAAGGACCAGATCCTCAACTGACCTTAAAAGTAAAAGTAAACTGGTGTATTTGGGCCAAATGCATGGTCTTAAACACACAAAATAAAAGTATAACCAAAAATTAAAGTGATCAGTATATTTCAAGAATTAAAAAAAAAAAAAAAACGAGTCCAAAGGATTGCATTTCCCAGACATTAGATTTAAGACCATGTAAAATGTTATTTAGACAATTATTTCTCATTAATAACTTTGTTCTTAACAAGAAAATGCGGCTCATATGTAAGACTTCAAATTTTGGTCTGTGATACTGTAGGGCCCACTTGCAGCTAAAGGAGACAACCCACTACTGTTCTAAAATGATGGCTAAATTAATTTTCTTTCTAGTAGACTGATTATAGCCACTCCAAGAGATATTAAAGTGCCTGAAAACAAAGCTTGAGTTCACTCTTGAGTCCAGCCTTGGTGGCCAAAAGAAAAATTAGGAGTAACCCAATAGATGGATGCTCTTGGAAGTCTTCATCAGGAAATTCTAATGGACTTTGATTTGGACATTTAAATTTTGCCCTGTTCTGATTTTATTTTCTGGTTCCATGTCTAGATGTAATGCTATTTATTCTTGCCTTTACTTCTCCTTCATATCTCCCAGGCACTGTTCAAGGACTTTCTTTCCTCCCTACAGTTAAAATTTATTCAATTTGACAGTCTTTTAGATATACCCACTGAAGGGGTATGCCAATTGCCACACCTTGCATCCCTGTTCAGCATAGAGAAGTCAGAATGGTCTTTGTCCTGATTCCCCATGGACAAATTGGAGTACCTCTTCAAAAAGTAATAAAAATAAGAAGTAAAAAGTAATTAGATGGTTTTAAAGCAAAGACCCCCAAAGAAAATGACCAGGCTCTTTCTGGGCTGGGGGCTGGAAATTTTCATAGATATGCCTGTAAATTTATCTCTGAGAATAGAGATCCCATAACTATTAGAAAAGGAAAGTATTTGTGCTGTTTTTATGCAAATCAATTGGGTATAATTAGAAAAAATGAAAGGCAATGACTAGAGAGAACAAAGGCCTGGACAAAGAAAAATGAGTCTTCCTGGAAAAATACCTGGGAAATGTCAGGTCCCTGGCTTGTCTATGTTTTTCTTCCACTAACAGGCATAGCACCTTCCAGTACTATGAATGTTAGCCAGTAGAGATGCTTTGAAGTCAGCACCAGCTTGATTCTCTCTGTTCTACAGTGTCTTATTCTCTTGATCTATACTCCACTCCAAGTATCAGCTTCTGACCCAAAGACCAACAATTGACTTGCTGGCATGGGGATGCCTTAGATCTCTGTATACAATGTCCCTGTTAGGTAAAAATAAGGTAGAACTAGCATTGACACAGAACTAGTAGTCATGGTTCTATTAGCTTTCCTGTTAAAATCTTGGTTACTAAACTTACTAAACTTATCAAAACCCAAATAGAGGCCATCAAACTTCTGAGTAATAGTCAAACTATCTTAAAATTCCTCTTAAATAACATAAGGGAATATGTCAGTGAAGAAGGGGATATTATAGAAATAGCTTTTGTAATGTGATGGTAATTAAGAACTCTGGAAGGGGGAAGTAAACAGGAATCTTCCCCTGCCCCCTGTGGTTATCCAGATAGAAGTCCTTGTTTTCCAAAGCTATCACATTCCTGAAACCTTCACCCAGTATGGAAATCTTTGTTACCCAGGCTTTTGCATTTCTGTTACCTTTGTATTTCTATTACCTTTGCAGCCCTATGTTATCTTACTTAACTACTATGTATATGCTTATGTACTTTTTGCTTTCATTCCTCACATGAGTATAAAAACCCTCCAAAACTTGAATAAGGGGTCTGACTCTTGATTCATGCGTCAATCCTGCTAGTGTCAAATTAAACTTCCTCTTCTCACTTGACTTTGGCTGTTACTATTTATTTTATTGATTGGTCCTTTGCTGTGTAGATAGTTTTAGTTATACAACTCTGTGCATTTTTCTTTTATTGTCTGTGGCTTTAATATCATAGGCAAAAAGTCACAGGGCTTTGCCCTATGTTTTCCTCCTAGGAGTTTTATGACCTCAGATCTTACTTTTAAGTCTATAATCCATTTAGATAAATTGCTCAACATCACTAATAGTCAGGGAAGTGCAGGTCAAAACAACAATGCAGTTTTACTCCCTAACTCTTACATATTGTTGATTGGAATGTGAATATGATGGAAATAAATTGTGGAGAGTTCTTGAAAAAAGTATAAATAGAACTACCAAATGGTTTGGTAATTCTAGTTCTGGTTACATATTCAAAGGAACTAAAATTTACTTTCTCCAACACATATTTTGGATGCAGCTTTATTCACAGAAAAAAACACCGAAATTGAGTGAATGGATGAAGAATATTGTAGTGATCTCCCCTGTCCCTTAAGAAAAATAGCACTCTGCTTACTAATAGCTAACAGGCTCTTGGCACCTGGTTCACTAAGAGTTAACCTACAACATTGGACTTTGTTGATTTAGAGGCCTGAAGAGGGGGCAAGTCTGCTCCTAGGATGCTAGGAGCAGACTGATTAGACAGTTGCCCCTGGAATGCAAGGGCAGGTGAGTAGTCCCCTTTATGTTTCTGCATAAAGGAGGTCTCTTACTGGGTCAGTTGCCAAGACTTTGGGTACATTGTGCTATTTTCTCAGTGTTATGATGGGAAAATTCCTATGTGTTTTGCACTGCTTAAGAATTCACCATATGTAAAATCTGTGCGAATGTCAAATACTGAGGTTTCAATAAAGGCTTTCAGGAGGGCAGTGAAATTGCTCCCAAGCAGCATGACCAGGTGTGCTGGATAGCTTTAGTGTCAACTTGACACACCTGGGTTGAGGGAGCCTCAGTTGGGGAATTTCCTCTATTGGACTGGCCTGTGGCCATGTCTGAGGGGCATCTTCTTGATGAGTGATGTGGAAGGTCCCAGCCCACTGTGGGTGGTGCCACCCCTGGGCAGGTGGGCCTGTGTTGCATAAGGAAGCAGGCTGAGCAGGGGCCAAGGGAGCAAGCCAGTAAGCAGCAATCCTCAATGGCCTGTGCTCCAGTTCCTACTTCCAGGTTCCTGCCCTGAGTCCCTACCTTGGGCTCCCTGATGAACTATGATCTGGGAGATGTGATAGGTAGAGAGCAGGCTGGAGCGAGTGGTGGAGAGCACGCGGTGGTGGAGATCATGAGCGGATGGATGAGGCACCGAGGCACAGATGGAATTCTCAGTGGGATACAGATTTATTTCGCATGGGGCACCTTTCCCTCGGGGAAGGGAAAGATGTCATCGAAGGGAAAGATGTGAGGGAAGGGAAGGGAAGGGAAAGATGTCAGGGAAGGGAAAGATGTCCGGGAAAGATGTCCGCCCACGGGTTGTGAGCTGGGACTTTATATATGGGGGCTTTAGGGTGTGGAAGGGGGGAATGTATGTTTGGGGGGAGAAATCAGGAAGGGGGAAACAGGTAGGATTAGGGTCTGGAAGTGTTTGCTTTTTCCCTCTTAAGATAAGAGGAAATCTGCTTATCTTATCTTTGGAGGTCAGAGGAAAAGCAGGCTGCTTCTCAGCAGAGTTTGTTCTTCTTGGCCTCAAAGGTCAAGGTTCTTCTCAGCTAAGTTCCCTTTTCCAGGCTCCAAAGTCTGTAGGTCCCTGTTGGGGAGGGGGGGAGCTGCTGCTATTTGGAACCCTAACA
>NW_008345222.1:312462-313223 GCF_000622305.1 Nannospalax galili
TAATGAAATTAATAATCTTTCCCGCCACCATGGCTGAAACCCTGGGCTCCTCCACTGTGATAATCATAGAAGCGGTGGGGGCCGAGAAGCCAGGGCATCGTCAGTCTTCAGCTGCCAGGCCTAGATCGTTCACTGAACCCTGTAAATGAGGCTGGGTCTGGGAGGTGAGTGGCCTTCCGTGGCATTGCAAAGAAGGACAATCAACTCTCCAGTGACCTTGTTGCCCACAGGAAGGACAGGGTCCAGGTGGTGGCCTTGGGTTAGGGCATTGTCTTACCCAATGTCCAGTCGCTCCGCACTTGAAGCAGGATCCTGGCAGATGTCATTGGGCCCCATTGGCATTTGAAGTGTTCTTGGGAGGAGCCCTTAGGACTGCAGCCATAAGCTGGTACTTTTGCTTGGACAGGGTAAGCTTGTCTGCCTTCTCCTGTTCCTCTCGGTTATAAAATACTTTAAATGCCATGTCCAACAGATCTCTCGTGGGAGTTTCAGTGCCCTTGCCTAAGCGCCTAAGTTTCCTTCTAATATCTGGAGCTGACTGTAAGATAAAGTGGTGGTGAAGCATAAGCTGCCCCTCTGCAGACTCTGGGTCATACTTGGTATACTGGACCAGAGCATCAGTGAGTCTGTCCATAAGCTGAGCTGGGGTTTCAGCAGAGCTCTGAGTAACCAATCTAAACATTTTAAAGTTAACTACCTTAGGGAGCGAGGCTCTCTGAAGGCCTGTCAGGAGGCAAGTGATCATGTGGTCCCTGGCTGCT
>NW_008345222.1:314342-318320 GCF_000622305.1 Nannospalax galili
GGCAGGAGCGAGGAAGGGAAGGAGCTGAGGTAGGGAAAAGGATTTGAGTGTGACAGGGAGACAGGTCTGACTCCCAGGTGGGCGTGGACAGACACAGTAACTGTGCTGGGCAGTTCAACGGTCGTAGAAACCAGTGCTGTCCAGTGGCCGTGAGTGAGGTCTGGGAGTGACCAAATTTGACTGGAAAGGAGATGAAAAGAAAACTGGCAGAGAGTAGTGAAGGGGAAAGGGGAGAGAGAGAGAGGGAGAGAGAGCTGAAAGGAATGGGAGAGGGGAGAGAGATAGAGGGTTGAAGTGTACCTTAATGCTGAATCAGTGGTGTTCACAGCAGCCAGTAACAACAAGCGAGTCCAAAAGTTTTACGTGCGAGGTCCCTTGAAGTAAGAGCTGGTTTCGGCACCATCTGATAGGTAGAGAGTGGGAGAGAGCTTGCGGCGCAGATGGTGAGCACGCAGTGGTGGAGAGCATGAGCGGATGGATGAGGCACCGAGGCACAGATGGAATTCTCAGTGGGATACAGATTTATTTCGCACGGGGCACCTTTCCCTTGGGGAAGGGAAAAATGTCAGCGAAGGGAAAGATGTCAGGGAAGGGAAGGGAAGGGAAGGGAAGGGAAAGATGTCAGGGAAGGGAAAGATGTCCGGGAAAGATGTCCACCCATGGGTTGTGAGCTGGGACTTTATATATGGGGGCTTTAGGGTGTGGAAGGGGGGAATGTTTGGAGGGAGGAATCAGGGAGGGGGAAGCAGGTAGGATTAGGGTCTGGAAGTGTTTGCTTTTTCCCTCTTAAGATAAGAGGAAATCTGCTTATCTTATCTTTGGAGGTCAGAGGAAAAGCAGGCTGCTTCTCAGCAGAGTTTGTTCTTCTTGACCTCAAAGGTCAAGGTGCTTATCAGCTAAGTTCCCTTTTCCGGGCTCCAAAGTCTGTAGGTCCCTGTTGGGGAGGGGGGCAGCTGCTGCTATTTGGAACCCTAACAAGATGTAAGCTGAATAAACCCTTTCCTCCCCAAGTTGGTAGTGGTCAGAGTGTTTTGTCACAGCAGTGAAGAAACAAACTAGGCCACCAGGGGACTCCTGGTCTAATATCAGTTTTTCAGCACCTGTCAAGCAGTGCCTGAATTGGGACCTGACAGGGACCCAGTTGAAGCATAGGGAAATCTATCAAAAATTGCTGGAGAAGAATGCATACAAGGGGCCCACTCTAGGATGCCAGGGTAACAATGGGACAAGCTAAAAGTAAAGGGAAGGAATGCACATACTTGTTCCATATGATGCTTAAAGCATCAGGAGTTTAAATGAAAAAGAAAAGAATTTTTTAATGAGCTTTCTGCATATATCGATAAATGTTTTCACTGCCTTCCTCTTTAAGGCATGCTGCATATGCAGCAATGGAAAGATATGTTGTGAGCATTTGAACAAACACATAGATATGGTAAAATTATCCCTTTAAATGCTTGGTCTCTATGTAATTTTTTAACTTTGGCTGCTCAACCTTTAGATGCCTACTCCTCAAAGGCAGGTGATCAAAAGATTTTATAGGAAGGTGTTGGGGAACCCTGCTGTTAGGTTGGCTCCTTTCTCAGCAGGGGCTTTCTGCCTGACTTACCTGGAAAGTGCCACCAAGCAGAGATGCTTGGCCTCATTTAAAACATGACCTCTGGCATAGTTACCTGCAATAAAATGACCCCCAGTTTTTTTCTATATGATAATTAGACATTGCCCTATGGCCAGATGATAGGATCCCGCTACCACATGTAAATAAAGCATTGCTGGCTGCCCCCACACTATATTTTCCCTAACCCCCACTGAATAAACAGAGCTGTTTCACTGAGTCTGGAGCTGTTTGTATCACTGAACCTGCCTCCCTGGAAGGGCTTTCTTCCATCAGTGCTCATTGACTGACCCCATCCTGACCCCGTTTGTTGCTTCTGCTCCCTTTGTCCTGGTGGACTGGTGGCCAATGACCCACTAGGGAAGGGAGAGACACCACAGGAAGGGAGGGATAATATCAAGGAATCGTCCCTCTAAATTCAGTTTTCTAGTTCTGTCTCTCATGAGACATTGAGATTTGGTTTTATTTGAATGCTTGACTGGCTGATTTGTGTGTGATTGAATACTTTCCTTTAGGTATAAAATAACATCAGTGTTGTCCTGTCCTCTCTTTTTTTTAAATCTCTCTCAAAGACAGGAGAGCTGTGCTCTCCTTTGTCCTTTGTCCACATACTCCTTAACCTGTTGCCCTCTGCAAATCTTTGCCTGTGGTAAACTGCAGCACCAAGGACACGGAGCTCCAGCCTCCTGGGTTCAGCCACCATGTGGGTTCTAGGAACCAAATGCGGGTCCTCTGCAAGAGGAGTCAGTGGCCTTTAACCACTGAGCCATATCTCCAGCTCTCAAAGCAAAAATTCTTAATTCTGTTATTCTTTACACTTTTTTGTAATCATTTTGTATATGTATATATACATGTTTTTGCATTTCTTTCTACAGTTATGTGCCACCAATCACTGCAAAATAAATTACTTATACTCTAAAATATTTATTTAAAACTAAATGTTACATATATAATTTAAAAATCATTTGGTATTACAAACAAAAATAAAATTTTTTATGTTTCTCTTCAATGTTATACAAAATAAAGTTCTCTACAGGTTTTCCAAAAGTCATATATAAGTATTTTGTACTTCCAAACTGTTGGGAGCCAAAAGGCCAGAAGAAAAACATCTTTATGGCAGCTTTATGGTTTCATACAAATCTTTATGGCCTTGAGAAAAGACAGTCTCAATGGTTTTCTGTAAGTTTCTATAAGATAATACCTGGTTGAGGAATGTGGGAAAACAACTTGTGACCCAAGTCAAGTCAGCCTTGAGAAATATTTACTACCGATGCTAGTCCTGGGAAAAACCACATGCCTTCTCAGACAAACTCCTCTGCCCTCTTTGACAATTAGCCCTTAGTGGGAAATTCCACCAGAGCCCCTCTTCCTTTTTCTCTATTCCCGCCTTCCACTCCCCCCGCCCTGAGCCCACTATAAATATACGCTGTGTGTATTCAATAAACGGAGCTTGATCAGAACACTGTCTTGCTCTCTTTCTTTGTGTTCCTTGTTTGTCATTCCTTCTAGGACCCCCACTGTAGAAGTGTCCTGTGGGTCGGGACATTCCTGGCGCCCAATGTGGTGCACGAGTCCAGCTCGAGAGAAGAGCGGGGAGATCCAGAAGGAACGTCGGTTCCCCCAACTGGCCTGCGCAGGCAACACCCTCAGGATCGCCACAGTCCACCGCTGTGAGACAGATCGGCCTCAGGATCACCACAGTCCACTGCTGTGAGACAGATCATTCTCGGGATCTCCTCGGTCGACCGCCGTGAGACAGATTGCATTGGTAAGACGAACCGACGCATCACACACAAACAAGCATTCAGTATCAGTCCCTTTGAAGGTAGGGACCCCAGTCTCTGACAAGATCTGCCAGCCTGCTTTGAGTAGGAGGAGTGGTGTATTGTTCCTCCTAAGCCATCCACCAGAGACCTACGGTTACAACAAGGCGACCGGGTCTCTCGGATGTGTGTCAGCACAAATACTGACCGGCAAAGCTCACACAGGGGCGATATTTAAGAGGCATGGGCAATACTTCTAGCTCCCAGGAACAGTTTGTTCAGGGGCTCAAGGAGTCTCTCAGAGCATGAGGAATTAAGGTCTCAGGAAAAGATTTAAAACAGTTTTTTATTTTCATCCATGACACCTGCCCCTGGTTCCCTGTCGAGGGAGCAATAAATGCCAATGCATTAAAAGATTATTATCAGACATTTGGGTCTGAAAAGGTTCCCGTGACGGCATTTTCCTACTGGAATCTGATCCAGGAGATTCTAAGAGCTCCTCAATTAGACCCTGACATCCAGAAAGTCATTAATAAAGGAGAGGAAGCCCTTAGAGGAATGACTGCACCAACAGCCCCTTACGGAGAACTTAAAAATAAAACT
>NW_008345222.1:318410-321088 GCF_000622305.1 Nannospalax galili
GGATGAGTCATACGCTGACTTTATCAGTCGCCTTACAAGTGCGGCTGAAAGGATAGCTGGGGAATCAGAAGAAAGTGCTTTTGTAAAACATCTGGCCTTTGAAAATGCTAATTCAGCATGCCAAGAAGCCATCAGGCCCCACAGGCAGGGCCTCCTTTCTGACTACATTAAACTATGTTCAGGAATTGGGACAGCCCATACAATGGGCCTCGCGATAGGAGCTGCCTTTCAAAATTTTACTAGGGACAAAACTTGCTTCAATTGCAAACAACCTGGGCACTTCTCTAAAGAATGCCCTACGGGACTGTGGCCAGCCAGGGATCGTCCTAAAACTATATGCCCCAAATGCAAGAGAGGATTTCATTGGGCTAATGAGTGTCGCTCCAGGACAGATGTGGAAGGGAAACCCCTTAGTCACCAGCAGGGAAACTTCCAGCGGGGCCAGTCCTGGGCCCCGACATCTTCACTGGGCAGGATGAACCCTGGGGCTATCAGGTTCCCCCCCCAAAGTCAGACCAAGGGATCGACATCTTCCTTAGAGCAATCCCAGGAAGCACGCGATTGGACCTCTGTGCCTCCTCCTCTACAATACTAACACCAGACTTAGGCCACCAGCCTATTCCAACTGATGTCCACAGACCATTCCCTTCTGGACTTTCAGGGATCATTATTGGCAGGGACCATATGCTTTCTAAAGGCCTCCAAATAGCACCAGGAATGATAGACAATGATTTTACAGGGCCAATTACCCCCCTGGCCATTGCTACAACTGGGCCAATAAAAATTAACAAAGGAGACCCAATAGCTGTGCTTGCACTGCTCCCTATGAATAAATGCAGTTGCATGGATAACATGTTTCCACATATATATTGGACACAACAAATTGATGCTAAGAGACCTATGCTTTCCTTATATCTAGAAGGCAAGCTCTTCCATGGCCTGATTAACACTGGGGCAGATGCTACAGTCATCTCAGAAAAACATTGGCCTCGAGAGTGGCCTTGCACAATTTCTATAACTCATCTAAAAGGAATTGGTCAAAAAGACAATCCTAAACAAAGTTCCAAAATCCTAACCTGGAGAGATGATGAGGGAAATACAGGCCAAGTACAACCCTATATAATTTCAGGACTACCCCTCAATCTATGGGGACGTGACATTCTGTCACAAATGAAAATCTTGATGTGCAGCCCTAATGAAATAGTAACCCACCAGATGTTAAAACAAGGATTCTTGCCAGGCCAAGGATTAGGCAGGAATTCACAGGGAAAACAAGACCCCATAGTGACCCATTCCCCTAAAGCCCGTCAAGGAATTGGATATCCAAATTTATAACTATGGTCATTGACCTTCCTGTGCCCCATGCAGACAAGATAAAGTGGAAAACTAATGATCCTGTATGGGTGGATCAATGGCCCTTAACGAGAGAAAAATTAACCGCTGCCACAGAGTTAGTACAGGAACAACTGGCGGCAGGACACATAGAAACAACAACCTCCCCGTGGAATACACCCATTTTTGTAATCAAAAAGAAAACAGGGAGCTGGCGACTGCTTCAGGACCTTAGAGCCATCAATCAAACTATATATACAATGGGGGCACTTCAGCCAGGCTTGCCGTCCCCCATTGCCATTCCTTCCAATTATTTTAAGATTGTTATTGATCTCAAGGATTGTTTTTTTACCATCCCCCTTCACCCTGAAGACAGAGAACGATTTGCATTTAGTTTACCCGTGGTCAATTTTCAGGGACCCATGCCACGATATCAATGGAAAGTCCTTCCTCAAGGAATGGCCAATAGTCCAACGCTATGCCAAAAATTCGTAGCCCAAGCTATCGACCCTCTTCGTGCCCCTTGGGCACATATATATATTATTCATTACATGGATGACATTCTTCTGGCAGGAGCATCCCCACCTGAGGTTCTTGAATGTAGCACAGCTCTTGTACAGAAATTAGAGAACTATGGTCTAAAAATAGCCCCAAATAAAATACAGCTAAAAGAACCATATTTTTACCTAGGATTTGAACTTTTTAATAAACATATAAAAACACAAAAAGTTCAACTAAAAACCTCACACCTTAAGACACTCAATGATTTCCAAAAATTCCTGGGGGATATTAACTGGCTCCGCCCCTACCTAAAACTCACCACTGCAGAACTCAAACCTTTATTTGATATACTTCAAGGAGAGTCAGATCCCTTGTCCCCACGAGAGTTAAACCCTGCTGCCCATAAGGCACTCCACATTGTAGAAGAAGCTATTCAAAAACAACATGTTACTTACATGTCATATAACAGGCCTTTCGCCCTAATAATTTGTTCTACTCCCCACACCCCTACAGGAGTGTTATGGCAAGATGATCCCTTACTGTGGGTTCATCTGTCGGCTTCTCCGACCAAAATACTGGCTCCATACCCCCACCTAATCATAAAATTGATCCAATTAGGAAGAGAAAAGAGTCTAACCTACTTTGGCAAGGACCCTGATCAACTAATACTCCCTTATACAAAAAATCAATTAAATTGGCTTATAAAAACAGATGATGATTGGGCCATGACCCTCACCTCCTTCCAAGGCAAGGTTGATAATCACTACCCCCCTCACAAACTCCTGCAGTTTGCTCAAATGCACCCCTTTTTATTCCCTCGTGTCACCTCCAATCGCCCCCTTAGA
>NW_008345222.1:324166-325731 GCF_000622305.1 Nannospalax galili
ATGTTTCTTGCAATTCTTGCTGTGCTGACCGTACAAGCGTCAATTGCTTCAGGGGAGATTTATTGGGCGTATGTACCTAACCTGCCTCTTTTGCATCCTGTAGGATGGGGAGATGGATCACAAATTAAAATAATGACTAACTATAGCCAACTTTTAGGTGGGTCTGAAGATTTTAAAACTTTTCATTTAACTTCTGAAATTGTTAATTATGAGAAAATGACAGATCCTCATGGTCCAGCTTATGATGGATCACTTAGATCGCCCCCAGCAACAACTACAGACTTATAAATGGCCTTCTTAGGCCCCACTCCCTCTCACTTCCATCAAAAACCAGACTAGCATGAGGTTGGTACATTCATCTTTGCCCGCCGAGCTTGACTGGCAGCCAGAGACGGGTAAGAGAAGTGGCCCCCTCACTAAAACACCTAAGACAGGAGGGGCGCCTAAGCTGCTGCCTCATCCCATGACGGGTGTATGATTTGGGGGAGATCCCTTCCAACCTAAGACAGGCGTAGTCACCCGGGCAGGGACCCAAAGGTCCCTCACTGCTCTGCCTCGCCTCCCCAAAAGTACCAAGAGCAAAAAACGGTGAGGAAATCTTCAGGGATCCTCACGGGAGGAGTCTGGTTATTTGTTCTAATAAATAAAAAGGGGAGGAGATGTTGGGAGCCAAAAGGCCAGAAGAAAAACATCTTTATGGCAGCTTTATGGTTTCCTACAAATCTTTATGGCCTTGAGAAAAGACAGTCTTAATGGTTTTCTGTAAGTTTCTATAAGATAATACCTGGTTGAGGAATGTGGGAAAACAACTTGTGACCCAGGTCAAGTCAGCCTTGAGAAATATTTACTACCGATGTTAGTCCTGGGAAAATGTTAACCACATGCCTTCTCAGACAAACCCCTCTGCCCCTCTTTGACAATTAGCCCTTAGTGGAAAATCCCACCAGAGCCCCTCTTCCTTTTTCTCTATTCCCACCTTCCACTCCCCCACCCTGAGCCCACTATAAATATACGCTGTGTGTATTCAATAAACGGAGCTTGATCAGAACACTGTCTTGCTCTCTTTCTTTGTGTTCCTTGTTTGTCATTCCTTCTAGGACCCCCACTGGTCGTGCCACTGTAGAAGTGTCCTGCGGGTTGGGACACAAACTTGCTATAAAAAAGTAAGAAAACCACTATTATTAAATAAGCTACCAACTTGCTTTAAAAATGTAAGAAAACCACTATCATCAAATAAACTAATTTTTGGCTTCTTTTATTCCTAGACCTCTGTTTATCCTTTCAAGATGGTTTCCTTAGTTTATTTTCCAATATGTAATCCCCATTTGGAATGGTGATTTTAAATATGAGTACATACATACTATCTTATTTCAGATATGTATACCTCACCCCATCCTCTGAAAACTAAATCATTATTAAATAGGTTCTCTAAAAACACCAAATTAACACTTAAGGTTGGGTACAACCAATTCTTCATTAAAAACCCAAAAATTATTGAGGGACTAAGAAAATGCCACTACCCCCTAATTTTTCATATAAAATATACATAGTTATGTAAAGAAAAA
>NW_008345222.1:325799-327622 GCF_000622305.1 Nannospalax galili
TAAATCATTATAGTTGTTATTACATGCCAAACAACAAATGAAATTGCACTTAATATTTACTACAAATTTATATATATTTCTAAATTAAACACAGGACTTAAATTTTATAAAAATATTTTGCTTCCTTGTTATTTGCATTTATTCTTTTTCCTACAATAAGGGTATAATTATATAATTGTTTTTCAAAAATAAAATACAATTAAGTAATTTAAAAAATCCAGAATGGGGCTGGAGAGATGATTCAGCAATTAAGAACAACAGTTGCTGTTCTTGCAGAAGACTCACTTTCAAATCGCAGCACCCACTTAATAGCTAACAACTGTCTGTAACTCCAGTTCCAGGGAATCCAACACCTTCTGTTCTCTGCAGGCATTGCATGACGTGAGTGTACTTACACACATACAGGTATAACACTCACACACTTAAAATAAAAATAAATGAATAAATAATAAAAAATCCCATTACTTTAATAGCAGAGACTGACTAATAATTATTGCCTATGTTTTCCTAATAACATATAATAAAGGTTTCTAAAATAACAAAATAAAAACAGGTTAAAATTGTACAATGTTTTAAATTATAGAAAACGTTTCAATTTTTAATGTAGTTACAAATTCTATGTTTATATTTTTACTTTCTGTTAAGAAATTATAAGATTATAAGATTGTCAATTTTTTTTTTTTTTGGTTCAAGCAAGCCTTTACTAAACATCTTCCTAGTTCCTTTTTCTTTCTTTTTAAGAATGTAGATTTTAGTGTTCTAGGATCAAGCAAACGCAATAGAGGGTGGAGTTCTCCCATCTATTCCCAGAACCACCCCCAGTCTCCCCCATAATCAGCATCCCTAATTAGAATGATTTATTAGTTTGATATTGATGAACTTACATCAACACATCTTTTTTGTTTTTTTTTGTTTTGTTTTTGTTTTTTTTAATTAAGAGAAGCATTTCATTACAACAGCATTAACCTATTCAATAACATTTTTCTGAGCTAGGGTACATCTCTTTCAAAATTGGCTGTACATTTCTAGGTTTACAGATGAATTATTACACTTATATAATCTTTTACTCATTATAAACTCTATAAGACATAAAATTAAATGAGGGTCCAACGTTTGAAAAAGATCTCCACTTCGTTGTCAAAGCACACAGTTTCATACAGAAATATTCATTCCAAGGCTATTGACACTGAGACGTTTTCACATGCATTTCTAATCTCTATATACATGACTATTACACGGTCACAGTCGCCCACCTTCTGAGCTCCTTGGCATCTGAGCATTAATACAAACTTGTCAGGTAGACCGCCTTCCTCTCCCACTAGAGCCTCCACACTCTGCTATCCCTGCCACTGTCCACTGTGCTGTCAGCACCCCATCCATTCCCCCCATCTGCTCTTCTGGTAAATCTAGTCAGCCAGAGGTCCATCTACAGCAATCCATTGTCAGTATTCCTTTGGATAGAATTGGGGTCTGCTGTTCATTTTTCCAGTAGTATGTTGGGTTACTATCTGGAAGAGCCTTTATCCATCCTGGCCAACAACTCGACTGAAGGTATCGCCTGTCAGGCTTTGCTGTTTTTCAAGTAACTTTTAGCTATATATACGTATGCTCTTATGAAATTATATTGGCCCCTTTAATCTTTGGTTATACTTCCCTTTTGTGTGTTTAAGGACATACAATTGGACCAGATAAACTGATTTGTTTTTACTCTTGAGGTCGTTTGAGGATCTGTTCCTCAGGGGTCCTATGGGCTTGGGAGGAGCCCCTGGCTCCTTTCTTTTTCCAGTTCAATCTATGTGAAGATAAGTCAAAGGTCCTGCTCG
>NW_008345222.1:332724-391532 GCF_000622305.1 Nannospalax galili
TGTTAAGCCTCAGAGCCCCAGAAAGAGGCTGTCAGCCCCAGAAAGAGGCTGGCGGGTGTTGCAGGACCAGGGAAGCAGAGAGAGTTGATGGCAGGCCGGGTCCGGAGGCAGTGCTCTTGGGGTCCAAGGAAGGCACCAAGCCGGTGGGGGTGAACAGGGTCAGGAATCAGCAGTGGCTCCCCAGGTATCTGGGACCCCAAGACTAGGAATGGCACAAGGCCCAAGCTAGGAGTAGAGAACAGCGGGGGAAATGGAAGGGTGAGCGCTGCTGGCGGAGTCAAGGCGCAGAGGGCTGCACGGTAGACTTACCCCCAGAGAGGCCTGAGGGCGGGAGAGCGGGCCAAGAGAGTTAGCCAGTGGTGCAGGTCCGGGAAGCAAGGAGAGGTGAGGGCGGGGCCAGGTTCCCCAGAAGCAGTGCTCCTGGGGCCCAAGGAAGGCCCCAAGCTGGCCTGGTTGAAAACGATCAGGAAGCAGCACCAGTTCCCCAGTTGTCTGGGGACCCAAGACCAGGAATGGCACAGGGCCCAAACCAGGAGCAGAGAACAGCGGCGGAGATGGAAGGGCGAATCAAGGTTGTCAATTATAAGATTATAATATAATTGCAAGATTGTCAATTATAATTATAATTATAATACAATTATGTTTGTCATTTAAATTTTGTTTACTCTTAAAAAACTTCGTTTGGTTTTATTTCTAAATTTATACATCTCTTAAAAAATTCCAAAGTACTTCTTAGCAAATCACTCTAATTTTCTAAATGTTTTAATTTCCCATTATCCCCCAAATAAATTCTTTTCATTCTTACACTCTACAAATTAAATAATTCTGAAAATATTCTACAATATCCCAATCACTAAGTTGCCTACATTTTTCACTAATGGTACTGTCAATATCAAGCAGCCTATGCATGCCCTCTGTGCACATCTTTAAGTCTATACAACAAAATTAATTTTTTGCTGTTTGTCTCCTGCTGACTGATGTAATTAAATCTCTTAGTCTTGTGACACAATTGCAATATTGTGTTACATTTTTACCATTACTAGAGACTGCTACCATTTTCTTGAATAAAAGTAATCCTATCTATGAACTTTTCTTACAGGCACAAACTTTGGTGAAACAATGGAATCACTCACTCTATGTCACTCACATTTGTTCTATTCAGGTTTGCCAGGACCACTATCACAAGGAAATGAGTAGGCTGAGCAGCTAGTGTCCTTTATGACTACATAAAAGGCCCCAAATACACATGCCTCACTATCCTTCCTGTGCCATGATTTTTCTTTGACACAATCACAGACACAAAATATTGTCACCTCATGCCCTTCTAGTGTCATACTTCACATCCCTTCCTTTTCAGGTGGAAAAAGTCTATAAGGTCTTCAAGCTAATGAGATTTGGCAGATGGATGTAACCTTGTTCCCTCTTTGGGGCATCATGTTACTGTTGATACTTTCTCTGGATTTACTGGGGCCACACCAAAAGTCAGGGGGAAAAAGACTACTCATGTTACTATTCATATGTTAACCACTTTTGCCGTTCTAGGAATCCCTCACACTATTCAAACAGACACTGGTCCCCCTTGTGCTGGTGTTTGCTTTGCCTGCTTTTTGGCCGATTGGAATATTTCCTACAGCATTGGAATCCCATACAATCCTCAAGGCCAGGCTATTGTAGAACACAAAAATTGTACCCTCGAATCACATTTATCTAAAAAATAAAGGGGGGAATCTATGCCACCCCTAAAGAGCAGTGGGTCATGGCTTTTTATGCCATTAACTATGAAATTTTATATGAACAAGGTGCTCTGCTGGCCAATGATAATGGGTTAAAGCCACCCTTACTCTAAATTCACAACCTCTTTGGTGGAAGGATTTAGTCTCTGATGAGTGGAAGCTTTGCCAAGTTAAAGTATGGGGTCGAGGTTATGCCTGCATGTGCACAGACCACAGGGAGGACTTCTGAGTACTGGCATGAAGACTAAAGCCACTCCATAAAACACTAAATCTCTGACTGTGTAGAATCCTTGGAGGTTACTTTCAAGAAAATGTGCATTTTTACCATCAGGAATGAGAGCACACCTCAAACCCAAGAAGTTACTGTCCCTACTGGGGCCAAATAAAGAAACTGACTCAAGAGGCTAATTGTCAAATTAGACATGTCAAACCACAAAGTCTTCCTACGACTATGTTCTTAATGATGTTTGCTTTGATTCATGTCCATACTACACAGAATGTATGTATGCCTTCTGTGGCTCAAGTGAGGCCAACTGTTGTGGGGTCTCCTCTGATATTGAATTATAACTTTGTATGCACTGAGGTTGTGGTGGAGTCTGTTAGATGGCCTGAACATTTAAAAAAAAATGTTTAGTCAGGTTATCATAAAGTGACCTTGGAGAAATATGATTGATCAGTGAAAAAAAATTTTTTTTTTTAGGATTTACAAAAAGTTAGCCTATGTTCAAGATACAGGAGAATATAGATGTACTAAACTTAAAATGAGAGTTTCTGAGGACACCATCTATTCTGGTGCTGTTTTAAATATAAGCCTCTCTAGGTGTTCCTTGAAATCAGTGGACAAACAAATTTTCTGAGTTGAATTGACAGATATTATGAATAAAAGTGCATTCTGTGTATGAGAAGGGAACTCGGTACACCAACTATAAGCTCATAGATTTGCTTGTAAGATATAATGAGTATATTAATGTTACTAGAAATGAGGGTAGTAGTCAAGATCAGGTTTTGTTTTACACAGAGCAAAGCATTATCAGTCTCCTTTATCATTCAACAAAGATGTTTATGCATTGATGGTATTGTTTCTTCAATGCCGTTAAATTGTTCTCCTGACATGGGCAATAGAGCTAACACTGGAAACCTGCAGGCACTAGTAATAATAATAAAACTGATGTAACGCCCCAAACCTAGTTTACTGTGTCACCAGGATACCTGGGGTGCATGTTCAATAAAAGAGCTGAGAAAGTTCCCAGTCTTCAAAGTTGGATAGTTTTCCTAATTTATTATAGTGCATAAATAAAATGTATTTTTGTGATAGTAATTTGTTAATTGAATAAACGTTTGATTGTCTTCTGTGATGTTGGTGGAGCTGTCTAAGACAGGCCTGGGCTCTGAAACTTGTAAGCAAGGGAAGATAGAAATGATACACGTGAGAAACCTGAAAATGCCTAGGGAATAACTGAACCCTGATTTTCAAATTTGTAAATTATCTTACTAATTGCTCCTCTATAGGCTGAGCTCATGCCTATAATCTCAGAATATGGAGGCTGAGGCAGGAAGATTACCAGTTTCAGGCCACTCTGGGCTTCATGGTGAGACTCTGTCAATAAAATAAAATAAATAAATAAATAAATAAATAAATAAAAGAATTAATAAATAAATTGACAGATGGATAAATACAATTGATCTACTCCTGAAGGCAATAGAATCTGGTTGCTTACCTACTATTTATATTGAAAGGCTAATTGAGGAAAAAATAAAGAGATTAATGTGTAACTAAAAACACAGAAGAAAGAACTATAGAAGAAATATATAAGCAAAATTTATTAGTGGGTGATAGAATGAAGGATAAATACAATTTTTTTTCAGGGACCAATGAGGTAGTTCAGTGGGGAAAGGTATTTGCTGCCAAACCTGATGAAGTATTAAATTTCTCGTGTGCACACACATACAATTAATAAATGTAATTTTTCTCTGTGCAATTCTGCAGGTTCTTATTTTTAAATATATTTTGTTTTTATACTTAAAAAAGAAGTATCATATTTAAGAATGCTTATGGATTTAAAAATCAGTTTTCAACAAATATAATAATAATGAAATTTATTCATCAATCTAGTATCCAGAAATAAAATATTATCCTATCACTGATGAATAAACTTCATTATAAATACCATAGTTTCTAAGAGAACTTGAGCAACATAGCTATAATTTAAGATATACAAGTGGTTGAAAACTTGATAACAACTGTGCTGGATAGATTTAGTGTCAATTTGACATACCTGGGTTGAGGGAGCCTCAATTGGGGAATTGCTTTCATTGGACTGGCCTGTGGCCGTGTTCATGGGACATCTTGATTGTTGAGTGATGTGGGAGGACCCAGACCACTGTGGGTGGTGCCACTTCTGGGCAGGTGGGCCTGTGTTGCATAAGAAAGCAGGCTGAGCCAGGGGAGCAAGCCAGTAAGCAGCATTCCTCCATGGCCTGTGCTTCAGCTCCTGCCTCCAGGTTCCTGCCCTGAGTTCCTACTTTGGGCTCCCTGATGAACTGTGACCCAGGAGATGTAAGCTAAATAAACCCTTTCCTCCCCAAGTTGGTATTGGTCAGAGTGTTTTGTCACAGCAATGAAGAAACAAACTAGGACAACAACAAAATCAAATAATCAGAAATGAGAGTACTAAACAATTATGCATCAGTTTATTCCTGTTCTTTAGTAGTCTATCACCAAAGAGCAGCCTTGAACAGTGTGTAACAGATTATTATCTTCCACAGATGGTAGACTGTGGAGTAATTGATCTTTGAAAACAATTGGAAGTATGAATCAAGATTTTTAAGATTATTTTTTGAGACAGGGTCTCCGTGTAGCCCCAACCGGCTTGGAACTCACTATAGTTCCACCTGCTTCTGCCTCCCAAGTGCTGGGATAAAGGGTGTGTGCCACCATGCCCAGAGGCTTTAAGATTTTTTGATCTTATAGACCCCACATTCTTACTTTGGAGAATCTAGCCTATACACATAAAGGGGAGATGGAAATTTCCATAAAAAAGCAGCAACTTATCAGAGCATTTTATAAAATATAGGGGCTGGGGAGATGGCTAAGTCAGTAAAATACATGTCACTAACTATAAGAACCTGAGTTCAATCCCTAGCATACATAAAAGACAGGCATAGTGGTGCACACCTATACTCCCAGTGCTGGAGAGGCAGGAGGGCTCACTGGTCAGTCAGTGTAGCTAATCATGAGCTCCAGGTTCAGTGTAAGATCCTGTCTCTAAATATAAAGTGGACAATGATTGAGGAAAACACCTGACATCAACTTCTTGCCTCCTGACACATGTGCACACATGATTGCACACAGTCACATACACAAGAGTCATGCAGAGACAACACACAGACATATACAGACACACACACACACACACGCACACACAAATATAGAAATACTATGCCCAATCAAGTGGTGTGTACCTTTAATCACACAATTAGGAGGCTGAAGCAAAAGGATTGAGAGTTCAAGTCTAGGTAGGGGTATACAGTAACATTCTATCTCAAGAAACACGTCAACACAGAGAGAGGTAATAATAATAATAAATAATACTAATTTCTATCTAAAATAAAATATGGAAATAGATTAAATGTTCAAAATTGTGGGGCTGCCTAGTAACTGATACAAACATCAAAATGATGTTGAATTTTAGACATGAAGTAACTAATACATGGAACTATAAATGAAGGAAAACTAACACTGACATCATGACCATTGTAAAGATTCTCCTTGAGCCAGGCATGGTGCTGCATGCCTTTATTCCAGTACTTGGGAGGCAAAGGTAAGCAAATCTCTGTGAGATCAAGGCCAGCAAAAAAAGAGAGTTCCAGGCCAGCTGGAGCTACAGTGAGACCCTGTCTCAAAAAAACCAAAAAAACAAAAAGTGAAAGAAGGAAGGAAGGAAGGAAGGAAGGAAGGAAAGAGAGAGAGAGAGAAAGAGAGAAAGACTGATTCTCTTTGATCACCACTGCTCTTCACAGTGAGTGAGGAACTGGTTGGCTAGGAGGAAGAATGAAAACTAATTTTGGCTGTAGTCCTTCTCTAGAAAAGATCAGGTTATCAATTGCCCTATCAAGAGAATTGTTCACAGAGGTCCTCCTCCCTCCCTCCCTCCCCTTAATTTTTCTTCCTTCTCTCCTTTCTCTCTCTCTTTCTCTTTCTTTTTTTCTTTTTTGAAATATAACAGAGTTGCAGTTCCATATCATGTGAGATCTTGAACCTGAAATGTTGCTCTGGATACAATTTATGCAGCACCACATTTTGTTTCACTTCTACCATGACAACTAGTTGACAGACATGGAATTTACCATCTATGGACTATGGAGTGAGTGCAGTTACACCTTGCTGTCTGTAGGGACTCAGATACAACCAATGATGCACCTCCTTTGGGTGAAAGTTTAAGAGGAGTAAGACACCTCAGTCATGAAAATATAAACATTTTAAAATCATGCAAACAATCTATGGTGATCAAAGTGCTAAAACTTTCAGTAAAATCAAGATCAGTAATACTGACATTTCCTCTCCCTCAAGTCCCATACATCCAGTCTAAAACTGTTCCTAAAACCAAGAAGTCATTTTGATTGAGCTTCATCAATTCACCACAGACAGAAATTTAACAGACAAGAAACAAGTGTTGATGCAAAAACACAACTTTTACCTCAAAGGAGATAGGAGATAGCTTATTCTGGAGCTAAATATGAGTAATTAAGGCCCAAGAACACATATTTAGGTCACCCCAAATTCCAGGTTCCTACATGAAAGCAGTTTTATAAAGTTTTGATATTAACAGAACAAAGACAGTCAAATCAAGACACTTTTTAAAAAGGAACTTTTTTAAATTAAATTTTTGAGGATTTCATACAATGTATTTTGATCATATTCAGACCCCCTCCCCTATCTGAACCCCCCCTTACTATCGGATGCCTGATTTAATGTATTCTGTTATAGTATTTTAAGGGCTATTGACTCTAATTTGTGTCTAAAAGTGTACTTCGATAGGGGTCCATCCATTGGAGCCTGGTAACCTACCCAGTGTCACAGTCTTTGTCTGACTTGAGTTTATGTAGATCTTATGCATGGTGTCACCATTGCTGTGAATTTGTATGAGTAACTGCCAAGCTATCTGGAAAACACTGTTTCCTTGGAGTAATCCACCACCTCTGGCTATTACAATCTTCCTGTCCCCTCATCTGTAATGGTTCCTGAGCCTTGAAGACAGATATTTGATATAGGTGTTTGTTCAGGGTTAAGTATTCTATAGTCTCTTACTCCTTATAGAATGACCATTTGTGGGTCTATATTAATCACTATCTGCTGCATGAGGAAGCTCTTCTTGCAAGGATGCATTAAACTATGGGTCTAACAATAAGCAATTAGAATTACATTTAATAGTATGTCCATTTAGCAGACTAATCATAGGTTCTTTTCTATGACCTGTGACTTGTCTAGCCAGAAGTTCCTAGGCTTGCTATCAGTGTCAGATATTGGCTCCATGTTGTGAAGTGAACCATAAATTCAATCATAAAGTGGTTGGTTACTCAGAAAAAAATTGTGCCACTGCTGCACCAATGGGCATATCATGCCAGGCGAGTTTTTAATTGGAGCTTGCAAGATTCATGTCTGGGCAAAGTTGATGATTGATTTTCTTTTCCAGGGGGCTATATAACACCTTCCAGCACTATGAAAGCTAACCAGCAGAAATAAAGCTTGGAGGTCACCACCAGCTTGATTTGTCCTTGTTCTAAAATTCATATGTGTAGCATCTTCAGCAATATAGTCTTACTGTCAAGTTCTGGTGGGTAACCAAGAGCAAGGGCAATGTCCAATATTATTTGAGGGTCTTTGGTATCACTGGTCAACAGCTCCAAAAAGGAGGACCTGGCCTTTGGCTTTTTATTTGCTAGCCTATGGTGTCTGGTAGGTGCACTGTCCCCCTGTTGTAGGGTAACTCCATTTGAACTCTTTATACTGTATACGTTTTTAATTTAAAAGCTTCTATAGTGGCTGGTTTTCATATGACTTTTTCTAAAGGACTTTAATGTTACTGATTTCTCCCCATATACCCTCCTCTTCCCTGCATTCCCATTCCTCACCCCATTTAACACTTCCTATTCCATTGTCCCCCTTTCCCCCTTTATACCACTGCATTCTACCTCTCCTCCCATGAGGCTCACCCCCACCCCTGTATGACCCCTTATTGTAAGTTTCCTGACCTCTATGGATTATCCAATTGAAATACACATATCTAACAGTTCAAAACTGACATCCTCTTATGGAAGTAAACATGCAGCATTTGTCTTTCCAGGTCTGGGTTACCTTATTCAGGATGATTGAGGTTCTGTTCATTTGCCTGTGAATTTCATAATTTCATTTTTCAACAGCTAAATGTTATTCCATTGTGTAATTGCTCCACACTTTTGTTATCCATTCAGTTGCTGGCCAAATACATTTCCTGGTTATTGTGAATAGAGTAACAATGAACTTGGATAAATAGGTATCTCTGGAGTAGGATATAGAGTTCTTTGAGTATATGCCCAAGAGTGCTATGGTGGATCAATCTTTTTAAGGAATCTTTTTGAGGACTCTTTGTACTGATTTCCATAGTGACTGCACAGGTTTGCACTCCCACCAGCAGCGAATAAAAGTTCCCCTTTCTCTGAATCCTTTCAAGTGTTTGCTACTTTTGTTTTTTAAATCTCAGACCTTGTAAATAGGGTAAAATAAAATCTCAGAGTAATTTCAATTTGTTTTTCCTTGATGAATGATGTTGAACATTTTAAATATATTTCTCAGCCATTTGGTTTTTATCTTTTGAGAATTCCTTATTTAGTCCTTGCTTGCCCCAATTTTTAATTGGGGTTTTTGATTTTTTTAATCTTTAGTTTGACTTCTCTGTGTTGTAGATACTAATCCTCTGTGAGATGCATGGCTGGTAAAGATATTTTTCCATTCTGTAGACTGCATCTGCATTTTAAAGATGTTGTTCTTTGCTTTAAGAAGCTTTAGTTTCATGAGGCTCCTTTTGTTGCTAGTTAGACTCAATGCCTGTGCTATAAAAGTCTTGTTTAGAAGTACTTTCCTATGTTACAGTGTATTACCTACTTTCTGCTCTATCTGATTCGGGACACCATGTCTTATGCTAAGGTCCTTGATCCACTTGGAGTTGGATATTGTGAATGGTGAAAGACAGGCATCTAATTTTATTCTTCAGAGATCTAATTTTATTCTATTGCATGTAACTATCCAGTTTGATGAGCACCATTTGTTGATGATGCTGTCTTTTCTCCAAAGTATATTTTTGGCACCTTTGTAAAAATTCAAGTGTCTGCAGGTTCCTGGACTTAAATCTGGGTCCTCAATTCTATTCAGTTTTTCAATGTGTCTGTATTTATGCCAGAACCATGCTGTTTCAATTACTATAGCTCTGTAGTGTATTTTGAGATCAGGGATGATAATGCTTCCAACACTTCTTTTATTGTTCAGGATTATTTTGTCTATCCTGGGTTTTTTGTTTCCATATGAAATTTGATATTATCTTTTTCAGTTTTTGTGAAGAATTGTTTTGAATTTCTAATGGGCATTGCATTGAATCTGTAGATTGATTTTGGTAGGAACCCCATTTTCTCAATATGAATTCCTGAGTCCATGAGCATGGAAGGTCTTTTTATCTTCTGGTGTCTTCAATTTCTTACTTTAGTGTCTTAAAGGTTTTATTATATAGGTCATTCACTTCCTTGGTTAGATTTATTCCAAGTTATTTTGTGGCTTTTGAGGCTATCATGAATGGAATTGCTTCCTTGTTTTCGTTTCTCAATATGTTTGTTGGTGGTATATAGTAAGGCTACTGATCTTTATGTGTTAATTTTATATACTGCTATTTTTCTGAATGTGTTTATCAGCTCTAGAGTTTTCTGCAGGAGTTTTTAGGGTATACTTTGATTTCTTCCTTTCTAATTTATATCCCCTATCCCCTTCACATATATTGCTCTTGCTAATAATTCAAGCACTATATTGTCTTCTTATTGGAGAATTGAGACTGTTAATATTAAGACCCATGTTCATCAATACCTTTCATTTTGCTGTGGTGATGTTTTCTTGGGCCTCTTTTGGTTAACTATTCTGAAATTCATTATTTTTTCTTTATGATCTCTTGGGTATGTTTAATCTTTTCTTCAGAGAAAGTATCCCTTCTACTATCCTCTATAGAACTAGCTTAGTGGATGTAAATTCCTTAAATGTCTTATTTTGGGAAGTTTTTCTTTATTCTTTTATTACAAGTGATAGTTTTGATGGCTATAATAGTCTGGGTTGGTATCCATGGTTTTTAAGAATTTGTAGAACACCATCCCATGCCCTCCTGGCTTTCAGTTTCTACACTGACAATTCAGGTTTTATTCTGACGGGCTTATCTCTATATATGATTTTTTTTTCTATCTTGAAGCCATCAGTATACTTCTTTGTTCTGTACATTTGATTATTATGTGACATGGGAAGTTTCTTTTCTGGTCCTGTCTATTTGGTATTCTGTATGCCTCTTAGAAACTGATAAGCATCTCTTTCCTTAGATTTGGGAAGATTATGTTTATGATTTTGTTGAAAATGTTTCCTATGCCTTTGACCTGGGTTTCCTCTCCTTCTTCTAATATTTATGATTCATGGATTTGGGATTTTTTAAAAATAGAGTCCCAAAGTTTCTGAACATTCCCTCCTCTGTTTTTGAGATTTAACATTTTCCTTGACTGAATGATCCAATTCTTCTACCTTGTCTTCAAGGCGTGATATTCCCTCTTCCATGTGATTCTTCAATTCATGAGACTTTTCACTGAGTTTTTAATTTCAGTAATTGGGTTTCTCATTTCAAATTTTACTTCACTTTGGCTTTTCTTCAGAAATTTTATTTCTTTATTAAATTTGATTTTAAATTAGATTATTTTCTTTATTTCACTCAGCTGTGTTTTCATGGTCTTCATTCTGGATTTTATGCATGTGCTCTTTCAGTTTGTTGAACATATTTGTAATCACTGTTTAGAAATCATTGTCTTGTGTCTCAAAATCTGAAGCGGGCTAAAGACAGCCAAAGGTAATCTGACTGTAGACTTGCAACATTTCAAATTCTCCCAAATTACCGAAGTTCTAATTAGTTAATCAGCTTTACAGAAGGCTTACATTGAAGGTGCAGCTTCTTTTGGGGAACACTTGTTTGTTCCAGTCTATATTTAATTGCGCCATGGAACCCACAAATATTCTTTTACATGTAGACCATACACACTTACTTATTAAAGCACATCACTTCAAGATTCTGTACAAGTCAAAATTATGATAGTCAACTTTAGCACATGTACTTGGGAACCTGAATACACACACACACACACACACACACACACACGTGCGCATATACACATACATATATATATACATATATATATGTATGTATGTGTGTGTGTAGCTATAGCAATATACAGCATAAGCACTGTAGAATACTTCCAGCTACACATGGGCTCCTCTCCTTATCTACTGCCAGTTGATCACCAGAGTGAGTTTATTATATTTTCATAGATGAAGAATGCATGAAATAAGAACTAAACAACTCACCCAGAGAAATCATCTGAGCATTTGTCTACACTTCTCAAGAGATTCCTCATGTGACCAAATCCATTGAAGTATTCTGTCTTCTCTAAAAAGGAATTTTTGTCTTCTTTGATCATAACAATATCTATATACAGTATATGATACAGGACTTTATCTGACTTAAAAATGAAAGCGGCGTGAAAATGGATTAAATCCCCCCCCTTTTTTTTCCAGGACTGTGAACCACATATAAGGATTCATAGATTTTTTTTAAAAAATAACTTTTACTTGATTATTGAAGTAATTATTCTATGTCAGAAGAATGAATTTTGGAAGAACAAAGCAAAACTAAAGGTGTACAATGGCATTTTTAAATGGTGAAACTGCTTTGTAAAATACTTTGGAAATTCCTTAAAATATCAAACACAGTAATTCCACTCAGGTATATTCCCAGGAAAACTTGTATATGAATGCTCATGGTAGTATTAAAAATAGCCCCAAAGTAGAAACAAGTCAAATGTCCATCAGCTGATGGATGAAATTAAATTATTCAGTCATGGGAAAGAATAAAGATTTTATACACCCTATAGCAGGATAAACATGAAAAATACATTAAGCGAAAGAAACTAGACACAAAGGGTATGCATTGTGATTCTATTTATGACATGTCTAGAATAGGGAACTGCAGAGGCACAGAAAAGTGATTAGTAATAGTTAAAACTCAGGAATCGGGGATGAGAGTGGTTGTTGAAGGATACAAGGTCTCTTGTTGGTGAAAGTGTACTACATTAGACAATGGTGATAATTGCCAATATAGACAGATTAAAAATCATTCAATTTTATACTGTAGTATGATAATTTTACAGAATACGTTATATTTTAATAGGCCAATTTTCTTTTACAAATTACCTGTAAGCAAAAGATATAAAAATAAGTAGTTAAAAAATAATAAACAAACATTTTTTTTTCAAAAGCAAGGGGCTGAAGAGATGGGTCAGTGGTAAAGAGAACTGGATGATTTTCTAGAGGACCCGGGTTCAATTCCCAGCACCCACATGTTGGCTAACAACGACCATAACTCCAGTTCCAGGGGAATTTGACATCCTCCTCTGACTTCTGTGGGCATTGCACAACATGGGTGCACTTACATACATGCAGGAAATGTACTCATACAGATAAAATTTTTTAGAAAATTTAAATAAGCACTTAATATATTTGAAATAACAAATTATCACCTAATGAATATGCACCAGTCAATTCATTAAAAAAAAAGTCTGATCAGTCTTTGATTCAAACATAATCCCAATGTGTCTAGGACTCATTCTCTGTTTGTGTCAATACCTGCTTTGTAGTTCAAATCATGTTATGGTAGACAGGGATGCAGAAGCAGTTTTTCCAAGCCTCTCCTTGACTCTAAGCCCAAACTGCACTTCCTTTGTTCTTATAAATATTTATTAGCTAGTAAGTTCAATGGTGGGAGAGTCTATTCATCAGTAAGTAATTGTTGCAGTTTCTCTGGGAGAACAATAGCTTTCCTAGGTTCATGAGGATTTACAATAGATATACATATATATTTGTGTGCATATGTCTACATGTAATATGGATATATAGTAGAGACAACTTTGTATCACTTAGAATACTAAATACAGAGAAGTAGTAAAAGTATATTTTTATCACTTCCATAAACTTTATATTTCTGCATTGTAAGAATCTTATCTTTTATTTTTATATGTATACATACATTCCAATGAAAATTTTTTGCTTGTGTAGGGGAGAGCATAGTCCCCTACTAGCATGAATCCAGTTCCCCATATTTGGGGAAATTGTAGGGGTTAGCACATCAAGAGTGCAATGGGTAAGTCTTACTTTAGGAAAATCACTTTTTTGATCATAGTATCTCCCATGCCAAGTAAGTACTGAATTTTATACTTTTAATTATAATAATGTTTTAGGTTTCACTTAATAAAAAGTGTCTGGTCATCTTTATAATTCACATTATTTTCAGGCTGGAGAGATGACTCAACATTTAAGTGCATTAGTGCTTTCAGAGGACCTCAGTTTGGTTCCCACATGGCAGTTTACAACCATCTGCAACTCCAGTTCCAGAGAATCCAACACACCTTTGTCTGATTTCTATGGACATTGCATTGCACGTGGTGCACTTATATACTTGCAGGCAAAAATACTCATACACATAACACTTTTAGAAAATTTAAAAAATCACACTATTTGCATAATTTCATAATAATATAAACCATGCAAAGTAAAAATTCATGTAAACATTTCCCTAACATTAAATATCATAAAGTTACATTGGACATACTGAATGTACATATTACATAGTTAACTTTGGTTTCTTCACAGGACACAACTAATTTATCTTATAAATTTCATATATTGCCTTCTAAAGAGTATAAATCAATGTAAAGTGACACTACAAGGAATGCATTGAATTCTGTGGTGATCTTTTTTGTACAGTATTGTATAATTGGAAAACTATTTTAATTTTTCAGGAATATTTGACAGATTCTTACAATTCAGAGCTTTTACATTTGTTTTCTTTTTTAAAAATATTTTATTTGTTATTTTTATTTTATGTGTATGAGTGTATTGCCTGTGTGTGAGTGTACCCATGTTGTGCAATGCCAAGGAGATCAGAAGAGCAGAGAGAAGAGGGTATCAGATTCCCCTGGAACTGAAGTTAAGGACGGTTCGTAGCTGCCATGTGGGTACTAGGAATCACACTTGGGTCCTCTGCAAGAGCAGTCAGTGCTCTTAATCCCTGAGCCATCTCTCCAGCCCTACATTTATTTTCTATTGCTCTCCCTTATTCACTTATTTAGTATTTACTGCATATCTATTATGTGTTAATATGTTAAGCACAAGGAAATGTCTGTCCTCACAGAGCTTATAATCTAGCGAGATGCATATCTATCTCCTTTTACAATTATACTTTAAGTTTTGGGTGTCTTCTTTGTAAATATTAATTTAAAATATTGTATATTTCAGCATCTGCATTTTTATTTGATTTATTTTTAATATATTTTTGAGTTTCTGTGAATTTCATAAGATAGCTCTTAATAAAATTTAGACCGCCTCATCCATCCATGTCCCCCCCATTGCCCCAGATTTCATGTATTCTGTCATATATGTTAATTCCTATCTGGTGAAGCATTTGTACCCAGATGTCCCTCAGTGTACATGTTCATCCACTAGAGTCTAGTCAGCCTATCTAGAACCACACCCTTAAAGAAGATCTACTCTCCCTCACCCCATAATAATCAGTTGCTAATAGTTCCTCTGCTAAGACTGGGGTCTGCTGCCGATTTTTGTCTGATTGAGTTAGCAAGTGCATGTTGTCACCATTGTTGCAAGTTCATATGAGCAAGTTCCCAGTGACATGAAAGCCTCTGTTTCCTTATGTTCATGCACCAACCATGGCTCTTACAATCTTTCTGCCCCATCTTCAGCAATGGTCTCTAGGCTATGGGTCGACAATGTTTAATATAGGATTCCTTTCCAGGGACATGAATTCTGCAGTGTCTTATTCTCTAAAATGTATACAGTTGTGACCTTTTTGTGCATTGAACTTTGTTGTATGAAGAAGATTTGCTAGTGAGAATTGAGGGATGTGTTAGTATCTCTCTACACTCTGTTCCACTATGTTCCATGAGCCTTAGGTGTAGAGGTTCCACTGTAGATATGTCACTAAGGGCTGGGTGCCTCTCAGACACATATTCTCTGTGTGTGACCTGTTGTAGAACTCTGTAATAGATGGCATGTTTTGCAAAAAGAAACTTCTTTGATGAGTGGTATATGGTATACTTGTCTGTAAATATAAGGATCTATATTTAGCATACAGTAAGAAATTTCATTTGCTAAAGATATGAAATAGATAAAGATAAAGAGATAGTGTTTTTTTTTTTTTCCGGTATCTATGACCTCTCTAGCTATGTGCATTTGACTATATTTACTGTGCCACCCAAGTTCCCTTCAACTGGGATGGCTTTAAGTCCAATTAGATAGCTGTTGATTACTCCCTAGATAAAAACGCCACTACTGCACCATTGTCAGTCATTGTGTACATTAGGCTTTACACCTGGGTTGGACCATTGATTTTCTTCCTTAGCAGCTTGCATACTCTCCTCAAGAACTATGAGAACTAGTTTTCAGGAAGGAGACTTCCAGGTCAGTCCAGCTCCATTGCTCCAAGTCCTATGTCCAAAATATGTCCCATCTTCAGCAATAGGGTCTTGCCTTCAAGTTGTGGGAGATAATAACAGGTTGTGGCATTAGCCTGTGTTGTGTTGGGAGTCTCTTGGAATACCAGGACTTGAACTACATGAAGAGAGGTTTCTCCTTTCTGGCACTGGGTTTATTGCTATATATCCTTCAGGTATACATATGAACTCATGTTCAGATATTGTATGTGTATTTTTTGGTAGGGGGTTGAGTTAATACATTTCCCTTTGACTTTTTATGCTGCCTAAGCTGTATTTACCTCTCCACTTTCTCTCCCTGTCTAACCTCCCACCTCTTTCCCCAATATCTTTATCCTATTATGCCCCCTCTACTGAGTTTCCATTCTACTCTACTCTGTTCTGTTCTGTTCTGTTCTTCTATTGAGTCCCTTTATTCCCATGATTCCTTGTATCCCCTTACCTCCACCCTTTCCAGTTGAATACCCCCATTTTCCCAATTTCTCTCTTAATAATATCTGTCTTCTACTATCCCTCTCTCTGGCTCTTTCTTTCCATTTACCTCCATGTTTCCTTTTTCCTGGCTCTTACTGTTACAACAGGGTACATACTCACATGTAAGGGTTTGGTGCTAAGATCCACAAATGAAAGAGAACATACATCACTTGTTTTTCTCAGTCTATGTTACTTCATTTAGTATAACAGTTTCTAGTTCCATCCATTTACCTGTAAATTTCATGATTAAGTCTTTTCTTACCATTTAGTAGAACTCAATTGTGTAAATGTACTACATGTTTATTATCCATTCATCAGTTGAGGGAAATTTAGTTTGTTTCCATTTCCTAGCTATTGTGAAAAGAACAGCAGCAGAGATATACAGGCATCTATACAGGATGAGTCCTTTGGGTGTATGCCAAGGAGTGGTATAACATGATCATATGGTAAATTCATTTTAGTTTTTTAATAGTTCTCCATGCTGCTTTCTATAGTGGTTGTACGAGTTTGCATTCTCACCAGCAGTGAATGAGCGTTCCCCTTTTCCTCATCTTCATCAGCATTTGGTGTGTTTTGTTCTCCTGATCTTAGACAGTCTGAATGGGGTAAGATGAAATCTTAAAGCGGTTTTGATCTGCAATTCTCTAATTATTAAGGATGTTAAGCACTTTTTAAGATGTTTTTTAATCGCTTTTATTTCTTCATTTGAGAACTCTCTGTTCAGGTCCTTAGCTCATCTTTTTATTAGGTCACTTGTTTTCTTGTTTCTTTGTGTTCTGAGTTCTTTGTATATTCTTGGTATGAATCCTCTGCTGGATGTGTAGCAGGTGAAGATTTTATCTTGCTCTCAGGGGTTTCCTCTCCACTTCCTTGGCTTTTTGTTGTTGTTGTTGTTTTTGCCATACAGAAGTTTTTTAGTTTAATTAGGTCCCACTTGTCGATTTTGGGCCTTAATGCCTGAGAAACCGATGTCTGATTTAGAAAGTCCTTTTCTACACCTGTATCTTGTAGTGTACTGCCTATGTTTTCTTCTAGATATTTCAGAGCTTCGGGTTTCATACTGAGGTTTTTGATCCATTTGGAGTTGACTTTTGTGCAGGGTAAAAGATAAGAGTCTAATTTTATTCTTCTACAGGTAGAAATTCAGTATTGCCAGCACCATTTGTTCAAGATGCTGTCTTGGCAGTTTGCTCTGTTTTTGTGCCAGTACCATGCTACTTTTATGACTATAGCTTTGTAATATATTTTCAGATCTGTTACGGTAATCCCAGCATTGCTCTTTTTGCTCAAGATTGCTTTGGCCATACAGATTCTTTTGTGATTCCATGCGAATTTTGGATTTTTTTCTAGCTCTGTGAAGAATTTCATGGGGATTTCGATTACCATTGCATTGAATCTATTATAGAATGCTTTTGGTAAGATGTTCATTGTCACAATGTTAATTCTACCAATCCATGAGCATGGGAGGTTCTTCCATCTCCTGGTGTATCCCCCTATCTCTTTCTTTAAAGATTTTTAAATTTCACTGTAGATATCTTTAATGTCTCTGGTTAGGTTTCTTTTTATTTATTTATTTATTTTTTTTTTTGAGTCTCGTGAAAGGAAGGGTTATCATGAATGCTTTCTTCAATTGCTTGTTATTGTATATAAAAGGCCACTGATTTTTGTAAATTGATTTCATAACCTGAAATCAATACTTTTGTTGAAAGTATTGATCATTTCTAACAGTTTTCTGGTGGAATTTTTGGGATCTCATGTATAATATCATATCATCTACAAATAATGATAATTTGACCTCTTTTCCAATTAGCATTCCTTTGATTTCCCTCTCTTATCTTAATGCTCTACCTAGAGTTTCAAGCAGTATATTGAAAAGGAGTGGGTAGCCTTTTCTGATTTTAATGGAAATGCTTCCAGTTTTCTCCATTTAGCCTAACATTGGCTATGGGTTTGTTTAGCTTAAATTTGTTTGTATAGCTTAAATTATGATGAGGTATGTTTTCTCCAGTCCAATGCCTTTTAGAACTTTTAACATGAATATGTGTTGCATTTTGTCAAAGGTCTTTTCTGCATCTATTGAGGTGACCACGTTTAAGTCCATTTATATAATTAATATTACATATATTTACTTACATATATTGAACCATCCGTGCATCTCTGGAATAAGCTGACTTGATCATGGTGGATGAGCTTTTAAACATATGTCTGTATGCAGTTTTCAAGTATTTTGTTCAGAATCTTTGCATCTATGTTCATTAAGGAAATAGCATATTTTTCTTTTTCTGTTGTGTCTTTACCTGGCTTTGGTATTCAAGTGATACTAGCTTCATAAAAGGAGTTTGGAAGTTCTCCTTCTGATTCTATCTTTTTAAATAATTTAAGAATTATTGGTTGTAGATCTTATTAGAATGTCTGGTATAAATCTCCTGTGAATCCATCTGGACCTGGGCTTTTGTCATTCATAGGTTTTGTACTGCCCTTTCAATTTCCTTTCCTAAGTTGCTGATCTCTTCTTGGTTTAGCTTTGGTGTTTTCCATGAACTTAGAAATTCATTCTTTTTTTTAGATTTTAAAATTTAATAGAGTATAGGTTTTTAAAGTATTTCCTTATAATGTTCTGGATCTTTTGTTGTCTGTTGTGATGTGTTCCCTTTCATCTCTGATTTTGATTCATTCTTTCTTTTGGTTAACTGGGCTTAGGGTCTGTTTATCTTAACTTTTCAAAGGACTAGCTCTTAGATCCATTGATTCTTTGTATTGCTTTCTTTGTTTCTGTTTCATTAATTTCTGCTCTGATTTTGTTATTTTTTCTCTTCTGCTGGGTTTGGGTTTGGTTTGTTCTTGCCCTTTCAGAGTCTTAAGTTGTACAGTTAAATCATTTGTATGTACTCTTTCTGATATTTTAATGTAGGCAGTTAGAGCCATAAACTTCCCTCTTAGGGGAAAGTTTTTCTTTTATAATATTCCAGATATTTTGCTCTGTTGCATTATCATTTTCATTTAGTTCAAGGAATACTTCTATTTCTTTCTTAGCGTCTTCTTTGAGCCATTCATCATTCAGGCATGTGTTGTTTAATCTCCATGAATCTGTGTAGTTACAAGACCTTCTTTTATTGTTGATAGTAAGCTATATTGCATTGAGCTCTGAGAGAATGCATGGAATTTCTTCAAGGTTTTGTATGTGTTGAGGTCTGTTTTGTGTCCTAGTATTCAGCCAATTTTAGAGAAACTGATGTGGCTGCTGAGTGGAAAGTGTATTCTTTGGTGCTTGGGAAAAATATTCTATTGATGTTTATTATGTCCATTTGATGTTATTTAATTCAGATGTCTCGCTGTTTATTCATTGTCCAGTTGACCTGTCTATTGGAGAGAGTGGGGTATTGAAGTCCCCTACTGTTACCAAGTTGGGGTTAAACTGTGTTTTATAGTCCTGTAATGTTGTTTTTATGAAATTAGGTGCACCAGAGTTTGGTGTACACATGATCATGATTGTAATATCTTCTTCGTCAATTGTTCCTTTGATTAGAATAAAGTGATCCTCTATATATCTTCTGAGTACCTTTAATTTGAAGTCTGTTTTGTCAGATATTTGAATTGCCACACCTGTTTGCTTCTTAGTGCCATTTTCTTCAAACAGTTTTTTCCATACTTTCAACCCAAAATAGGGCCTATTCTTGAAGGTGAGAAGAGTTTCTTGAAAACAACAAAAAGATGGATCTTGTTTCTTACTCCATTCTGCTAGCCTTTGCCTTTTGACTGGGGAATTGAGGCCATTGATATTTAGAGTGATTACTGGAAGATGCATATTGTTTACTGTCATTTTAATTTAATTGTGTTCTTGGCCCTATTTTGTGTTTCCATAATTATACCTGCCTTGGTTTTCTTTCTGTAACATCTTGGGTATGGTCATTCCTATCTTCTGCCCTTTGTATTGCTTTGAGTGCTCTCTGTGGGGCTGGTTTAGTGGACATGAATTCTTTCAACTTCTTCTTGTTATGGAAAATTTTCATTCCCCCTCAATTATGATAGATAGTTTTGCTGGGTAAAGTATTCTGATTTAGTATCTATGGTCATTTTGAACTGGGACTGCTGTGTTCCAGGCTTTTCTTGTTCTCATAATTTGCATTGAAAAGTCAGCTATTATTCTGATGGGTTTTGTTTTATATGAAATTTCTTGTTTTTCTCTAGCAGCTTTCAGTACCCTCTCTTTCTTCTGTACATTTAGTGTTTTTACTATGATATGCCATGGGGAAGTTCTGTTCTGGTCCTGTCTAATTGGTGTTCTATACACTCATTTTATCTGTATATGTATACTTTTACTTAATTAGGGGGAGGTTTTCTTCTATAATCCTGTTAAAGATCTGATCAATATCATTGACTTGAGATTCTTCTCCTTCCTGTATGCCTGTGATATGTAGATTTTGTCTTTTCATGGTGTCCCACATCTCCTGTGTATGCCTTCCTCAGTCTTTTTTTTTTTTTTTTAAATTTTCATAGTCTTTGCTTTAGCAGTCCAGTTCTTCAACTTTGTCATCCAGTCTGATTTCCATTTCATTCATTCTGCTTGTGAGGCTTCCTCCCGTCATTTCAAATTGATCCATTTTGTTTTTAATTCCATCTTCATTTCAACTTAGGTTTTCTTTAATATTTCTGTCTCTTTTGTGAATTCACTTTTCAAGTCTTGAACTTTTTATTTTCTTCAGCTGCATATTTGTATTTTCTTGAGCTTCTGTCACAGTTTATACTTATCCTCTTTGAGTTCTTTGAATTGTTTCTGTGTTCTTTAAGTACTTTGATCTTGTTTATGATTATTCTTTTAAATCCTGCATCATGGGGTTCCTCTGGGTGGTTCTCATTGTAGTATACTTCTGGAATGATGAGTTTTGTTGGAAAACTATTCTCTTGGTTTTTCATATTATTTGTGTTTTTGCATTGCTGTTTGGGTATATGGATGTCTAGTTTGTTGTGTGTCTGATAGGAAATTCTATTCTGCTTTGTTTAGCTACAGTTTGGATCTGTTTATATTGTTGATGTAATTTGGTTGCTTTTTGCTCAGGTATGAAAAGTTAGTTGGTGTGTGCTTCAGGTTCTCACACAGTAGTAGGCTGGTCTGGGTAGTAGGCAAGTCTGTGGTAGGCAGATCAGGAAGGGAGGCAAAGGTGAGATGGGGTCAGGACAGCCTGGGAATGTCTACCAAACTAGGCAGGGTAGGGTGGGCCTGAAGCTGTAGAATGCATCTAGTCTGAGTGCAAGGGATCAGGACATAGTGGGCAGGGTCTGAGTTAGAAGGCTAGTCCATAGATCTGATGGGAAGAGCAGGAGTGGGCCTTGCCTGAAGACTAGAAGTGGGACAGAGGGCTGGGAGAGAGTGGAGCTCCTCAGAGTGCAGGTAGATCAAGGTGCAGTGGGTCAGGTCTGACTTATCTGGATAGTAGGCAGGTCTGTTGCAGGCAGATCACAAGTTGCAATGCCACACGACATGGACAGGACACAACACACGACAGCCTGTGGAGGGGTGTAACAAAATTAACTAGAGAATTAATCTATTCTGTGTGCAGAGTATCCGGTCGCAGTGGGTGGGTCTGGACTAAGAGAGTAGTCCGGAGATCTGGGGCAGAAAGAGCAGGAAAGAGCAGGAGTGGGCTAGAAGTAGGACAGAGAGTGGGGAAAGTGAAGCTGCTCAGAACACAGGGGAATCAAGGCACAGTGAGTGGAATCTGACTTACCATGGTAGTAGGTAGGTCTGTGGTAGGCAGATCAGGAGGCCAAGGACAAGGTGGGATTGGGGACAGCCAGTAGAGAGCCTAACTAACAAAGCTGGAGACTTGAGCTAGTCTGGGTGCAGGGGATCAGAACCCAGTGGGTGGGTCTGTACTAAAAGGGCAGTCCAGAGATCTGGGGCAGAAAGAGAAGGAGTGGACCTGGGCCCAAGGCTAGAAGGTATGCGGAACTGGGGGAGAGAGTGGAGCTACTCAGGGTGCAGGAGAAACAAGGGGGACAGAATGCAGCACCTGAATTTTTAATGATAGACAATTTGAACACATATCTCTTCTTGAAGGTATAATTATCTTAGGGAAGTTTTTCTCCCACATATTAAATGAATCATCTATTCTTAGTCAATTTGTATTATGATTTTATTTAATTTTTATATTAAATTCATTTTTGTTATGGATTTATTATAAAATATGATAAAAGAGGGATTCACTTTGTTTTACTGAATACCCTATATTAAACACCAATTTCTTCTCTTATTTAAGCAGATACAAAATTTTATGTGTGATAATTGTCCTGCAATACTCTTTAGTTTGTGAAAATAATTGTGGTATTTATACTTTCATAGCATCAAAATCCTATTTTGAAATTTTTATGAACTGAATCTGGTAATACATATTTTAAACATATTTAAGAATATAGTCCCTCATGGTAATATGATAAGAAGTATATAAAAATAGAATAAAAAATAAAAGAAAGTATGTAATACAATATCATAAAAATTCTTGTTTCAGAAGGAAGTTGTGTATCTGTATCAAAGGTTAATCTTGAAAAACAGTATTACTAGTTAAACATTAAAGTGAGAGCTCCTGTAGTAGTGGGACATAATTACCGTTTAGAAAACAAGAACAGGAGGAAGCAAGGGAGTAGAAAATAGGTTCACACTGGGAATCAGTACATAGGAGTGAGAGAGTTAGTTAGTGGAAGACTTGCTCATTGATGTCAGAATGCCGCTGGGAGAGGAATGCTGGAAGTTGGGTTTTTCTTTTTTTTTGAATCAGGATTCCATGGAAAGGTTGTTTAGGTACAGTATGAGGCCAGGCAGTTAGGAGGCTGGAGAAAGTGGAACAGTCACATGGACGTTCACACATGAAGGAAATGAAAATAAATGAATAGGAAGTAGTAAGTGCCGAGACAGGAGGGAAAGAGGATGGAAAGAGGACAAAAGGATGGAAGCAGGGGCTACAGGATTATCAGAGCCATGTAATGTTTTAAAGTTTCCTAGGTACGTTCCTCTTATGCCTATGTCCATTGTTCAAATAATTGCCAGAACCTTCCCTTTTCCTTTCCTCCCTTCCTTTCCTTTTCTGTCCTTTCCTCCTTTCTCTCTTAAAATTCTCTCTCTCTCTCTCTCTCTCTCTCTCTGTGTGTGTGTGTGTGTGTGTGTGTGTGTGTGTGTACACATGTGCATGCACAGTGAGCATGTGGAGGTCTGAGGACATTCTGAGAGAGTAGATGGCCCCATAAGGGATCCAGGAATCAAACTTAAGTTCATCAGGTTTAGGTTGAAAATGTGCCTACCTGCTGAGCCATCTCCCCAGCTTAACCTAGCTTTCTTTAATGTAAGGGTTAAGTTTACTTTTAAAATGTTTCCAGCTAAATGCCTGAACACCTTAGGTACAATGTTACTTATAAACTGAAATTGTAAATAAAAGGTATAATTTTCCAAAGAAAATACTAGAATGAAGAAGCTGTTATATTGGCATGGGGTTCTAGAAATTGATGTGAGCGGGGATAACTGAAAAGGCAGTCATATTCTAAAAATTAACTCTAATTTTAATTTGATACCATAAAATTCCCAAATCAGCAGCAAAAAAGCTACAATGGAATATCTTTTGATTGTTTTTCTACAGTAAAATTTCCAAAACATCTGAAACATTTTTTACTGAGTCCTAAAACATTACCAACTCAGCCATCCTAGAACAGTGGCAATCTTTATAAGCAGATAATTGTCCAATATCCTACAGTTCTAAAGACACACTTGGCCCTTTTTTTAAAAAAACTTGAAACACAGTATTCCTTCCAGAAATCTCCTTGCACAGCTTTCTGCACTCTTGATCATCCTAAGTCTCAAAGTTCTTTGTGACTTTTTAAAGACATCACCTCCTGTACAATAAGCCCCACTTCAGACCTTAGAAGAATTTCTCTTTTTTTAATTTATTATTGGTATACTGAGATGAAAGTCTTACTGTAATGGATGAAGATGCCCCCTTCTACATTGATTCAAGTCACAAGCTTGGCAGAAGTTCCAATTGGTTTATTTTGATTAGGAAGTAATCAAAAGCAATGTACACCCTCCATAGTGGAAGACTTCTCTCTCGTATATGGACTTAGAAGTGCTGGTCTACTTTTCACTCTCTCCTTGCTTTTACTGCTGTCTTAAATGGTCTACTTCCTGGAAACAGGGTTTTATGGAAACTGTTCTTATTTACAAGACTTATTTGCAAGAATATGTATAAAGGTGTAACTACTCATATACTCATACACTTGAGGTGCTTACTAGGGGAAAGGGCAATGATGTATTGTACTTAGGTGCCTACTGGAGACTGACTGTTGATTTTCCCAGTGTCCTGCCTTTCCTCTTATCTGGTCAGCTTGTTTATCTTGTACCCAGCTGTAAGCCTTCTCAGGAATTTTCTCTAGTGTTCCTAACATCATTGTTTTGACCCTAACATGTGTTTTAACTGCTTGTAGTGTTATCTCTGGTTGCCACCTCCTTGCTCTAACAATATCCTCCCAGATAAAAAGGTCATAGGTATTTGAACATGAAATGGCCCACAATTATTTCCAGAGCAGTCACTTGGTGACAATTTCTGCTTGAGGACAGGGCTTACAAAAGAAAAAGTTTTCAGGAAATCTAGAACAAAAGTGGTATATCATGGTACCACTTTAAGTCTTTTCAAATAGCAATCAAAACAAGATCAAATTGAATTTCAAATTATGAACACAGCACACACTCTTCTAGTATCTCACTACTGATAACAACGCACTGTAACAACTAGAGAAATTGTTATAAATGTACCCAGTGCTTATTATAAAGCTCAGCAGTGGACCTATACATGCTTGGTAAACATTGTATCTTAAATGTATTTTGATAATATTCAGGGTCCTTCCTCTCCACCCCTACTTTACAGCAACCCCCAAAATTCATGTCCTCTGGTATTATTTGCCCTTATTTTTCTAATATTGTGTCTCCTTTTAGCCCTAGCTTGCTTGGAACTTGCTTTGTAGATCAGATAGGCCTCAGTCTCACAGAGCTCTGCCTGCCTTTGCCTCCCAAGCTCCCAAGTGCTGGGATTAAAAATGTGCACCACCATACACCAACGTTATCATCATTTTTTAAAAAAAAACTATATTGAATCTCATCTGCTTAGCATACAGAGGGTCATGAGTTTGATCTTTCAGTACCTCACGATTTTTAGGAAAAAATATGTGCAAATTTGACTTAAAATTTTTAGAATTATATTCTCTTAACATTATAAATGACTGTTATGAAATAAAACTAAAATTTCAGGCAATTCTTACAGTAGCAGGAAGCAATATTTTTCTACAAATGAGAAGTACTGCTGCTGTGGTGGTGCACGCCTTTAGTCCCAGCACTCAGGAGGCAGAAGCAGGCGGATCTCTGTGAGTTCAAGGCCAGCCTGGTCTATGCAGTGAGTTCCAGTCCAGCTGGGGCTACAGGGAGACCCTGTCTCAAAAAGACCAAAAAAAAAAAATAAATAAATAAAAGGAAAGGAAAAGTACTTATGTATGCTATGCTATCCTGGTGATGATGTAAATACTATATGTATTTTCTGTAAATGACATGCCTTTAAGAAGACATGAACAACTTTTGGTAAATTCCCAATATAAAACAAAGCACATGCCAGAGGGGGTGGTAAATGCTTGTTATTCAGCACTCAGGAACTAAGGCAGGAGTGTTATTGTCTGGGGTTCTTGATTAGATTTGTTTTCTCCACCAATTAAAGAAGTAAAAGGTTTGGAAGAATCTCAGGCAACTATTTTATTAAAAGGGAAACACACACACACAAAGACATTCCACAAGTGGAGATATGATTCAGAAAACTAAATCCAAAGCTCCCTAGCTGGGCTTGGGTCTTTTAAGTATTCACAATGATAAATACAATTGATTTAAATAGAGGTTTGACATCAATGTATTGGACTTTGACCTTAGAATTTTTAATATTATAACTTACTTAGATATCTGTAACTTGTCTAGGTTTTTCAACTTTTGTCCATTTTGGAAAAATACATGAGCATCTTAATCTTTTGTGCTAGATAGCTTCCCCTGGGTTGAGCGAGCCTCAACTGGAGAATTTCCTTCATTGGATCAGCCTGTGGCCATGTCTGTGGGGCACCTTCTTGATTGTTAAGTGATGTGGGAGGGCTCAGCCCACTGTGGGTGGTGCCACCCCTGGGCAGGTGGGCCTGTGTTGCATAAGAAAGCAGGCTGAGCACAGGCCAGGGGAGCAAGCCCGTAAGCAGCATTCCTCCATGGCCTGTGCGCCAGCTCCTGCCTCCAGGTTCCTGCCCTGAGTTCCTACCTTGGGCTCCCTGATGAACTGTGACCCAAGAGATGTAAGCTAAATAAACCCTTTCCTCCCCAAGTTGGTATTGGTCAGAGTATTTTGTCACAGCAATGAAGAAGCAAACTAGAACATCTTTTATGTGAAAAAAAATTTTAAATACCTTCATTTTATACTTTCCTTTAAAAGCTTGGTAATTAAAAATATGTGTACAGAAAATCTTAATTTGCTACAATGTGTCATATATGTGATTTGGATTCAGTTCTTGTTTAAGGAGAAAAAAAACCAGTAAGTATATGAGGGAGAATTGTTGACGCGGGTATAAAAATACTCTGTGTCTACATATTTTAGGTGACCAATTGCTTGAAATCTTGTACTGACAATGTATTTATATGTTTCTGCAAACAAAGGCAGACATCCAGAAAATTTTAATAAGCATCCTTCCCCCTTACACAGAGATTAAGTTGTAGGATAAAATAATACTTTGATTGAAATCTCCCATTTTAGGCCACTGTTTTAGCTTTTAGTCTAACTTTAGGCCAGGCTTGAGAGCAGACAGACATCAGCCAATTTTTTATTAAGGTTTGGTTGTTTATCCTGCAGATGTTGGTGAACTCTGGATGGTCCCACAGGTTAAAAAAAAAAAAAAAAAAAAAAAAAAAAAACCACAAAAAACCTTTGGGCATAGGGAATTTCAGAGGTATTCACTTTTCATTTACAGAAGAGATCTAACTGGAGAATTATGTTATAATTAAGATTTCCCTGTGGGGCTATCGTTCATCAACCGCCAAGGGTATTCAGGCCATACATGCATTTAGAAAAGTATAACTTTCTTTCTAAGTATTTGGGGTTTATTTAGCTTGCTTCAATTGCCAAGGAAACAAGCTAGTGAAGAATATGAAGGGATCTTGGAGGCTTCCATCCCCACCTACAAATCAAAAACAAGACAAAACAAGACTGGGCAAGATTGATGGAGGGTTACCTAATCTTCCTCAAAATTCTCAGTCAAACATCTGGAGAGGTAGCTCTGGCTTATAAAAGGGATAGTCTATAAGACGCCCATTTGGATACTAGGATGGTTTTCAGAGTGAGAGTGGTTCACACTTTCCTATGCCTGCAGTACTGGTCCCTAGCAATTTCACTTATACCCAAGATATTTCCAATGCCTCCATTCTTAAAAGTGCATTAGCTCCCTTCTAATCTTATCTGTAAATGGACAGATAAAGGTGAGAAGTGCCTAATGTCTAAGATATAGAACTCTTTTACTTCTCCAGAAGCTACATAGTGGGTTGAGGTCCTATTATTGGGAGAGAAGTAGGTTAAGGTGACCTCCCATTTCATGCAGAGGAGAATGGGACCACCAGCACGTCTCAAATAGTAGCCTGAACAAGTGATATCTAATAAGAAAGTACCTGACTCTTGGCCTGATATAAGCTTTGAGAGTTTCTGGCTGGCCAAAGGGGTTAGAGAAGGTTTGTGATGTTCTATGTGAAATAGAAAAGGGAGATATTCCTCTGCCTTAGAGTCTCCCTGATCTCATTCCCATTCTCTTAATTGGTCAATCCATATTGTATTTCTTGTTTTTGCTTTAGAGGGGTATAGAAGACTCCAAGATCCCTTCACGTTCCTCACTAGCTTGTCTCCTGGGCAACTGAAGCAAGCTAAATAAGCAAGCACAAGGAGCTCATGGTAAAATTTTTATTTAACAGGACTATCTGGATTGGGAGAGCTTTGTAATTTACTACATGTAAACTGTATTTAAGTCCTTGTAATCTAGAGAATATTAAACATAGAAAAAAATCCAAACTTCTAAAAGAACTCAGAAAATAATGGCATCAACCTGTTCCTTTTCCTTCTCCTCTCTATGTTGTGGTTATTGGAAGGTGAAAGTAAAAGCAAGGGTATCCAAAGATACACTGGGATGGAAACAAAAACAGACAAGTATAGAGCAAAGGAGCCTTGAGGGGGTTAAAAAGTACTTTATATCAGTTTGAGAAAAATGGGCCTGGAGATACCAAACAGAAATAGCTGACATCAAGACCCAGGGGAGCCTGAATCTCCAGCCTCCTTCCAAGCAGGCTGATCCTACCTTTACTGCAGGTGCCCACTGGCAGAAGCTTGTTTGGCACCAGAAACTTTATTCTTTAGGTCCCAGTTAGGATACGTGCTTTTTTTTTTTCAATATTTGGCCCTTGGCTACTGCAAATTTATAGAACTTTCCATGTCTAGCCATCTCAGTGTTAGCTCTCTTTCCCAGTGTTGAAGGCACATGACTAGGAAAATTATGAGTTCCCTTTAGAATCCAGCAAATATATCATGCAGAGCAATGTCTCAAAATACAAACACCCACATAGAGATATGGTATTAGTCTTGTAGTCTAACACAGGAAATCCACCAACCACATCTAAACATGACAATAGAGCCTATGTTGGAGTCTCCTTTGCTTTCCCAATTCCATGATCTCACTACACATCTAGGAAGCTGAAAATTAGAAAGGGGAAAAATGCGAGAAGAGGATCGGGACATGTAACTGACTAGCTCTGGCATAGAAATTCTTAGGGTACAGTGATCCCCTGAGGGCTGCCACCACTTTGATGATGTCACTAACCAACATGTCATTCAAGTCATATGGCTCTTTTGGCCTATGGCGAGCTCAGCTCCATGATAAAATGAGCCTGTCCCCAACCACAGTATGAGTCCTCCTGGGATCCATGCATCTTAGAGGTTAAAGGTAGACACTCACCACCCATTAGCATGACTATAGCAGGAGGAACTTCAGGATGTAATCTCAAAGCACCAAGGCAAAGAAACAGAGGAAGGAATTCCATGTTCTCAACCCAAGGACAGACTCCATGTATAGCTGTTTGAGTGACTAGAATCACAGTTGTGAGTTACCTCCTAGATGGCCTCCAGAGGGGAAAGAAGAAATTTAACTATGCTTCAATTTTTAGGTTAAAATAAAAGTGAGTCTGTCTCTCTTTCAGGGTTGCAAGAGGGACAGGGAAGGAAGGGAGGGAGGTACAGGTTTCTTTTAAAGAAACCTAAGCTTTGTCTGTCTCCAGATTGAGAGTAACTTCCCACATCTCCTTGAAGAAGGTGGCCCAGTGCTGCTTTATCATTCTTTTTCCTTTTTTTCTTGAAGAAAAGGCACAGAGAAGAGGTTTCTCTCCTTCTACATTGGTTTCATCCTGACTAGTATAAGATTTTATCACTAGTGCCAGTCAGGCCTTAGACCAACAGGGCAGTTTTAGTCTCTGTTCACAAGTTTTTGATCATCAAATAGTTGATCTTGATTCAAGAACCTTTGCATATTCCTATTTGTAACCCCTTTTGTCTTGATCCAAACAGATGAGTTGAGATAGGCAGAGAGAGAGAGAGAGAGAGAGAGAGAGAGAGAGAGAGAGAGAGTGAAAAAAACCACTCCTAAATAGAGAAGACAATGATTATACAAAAAAAAAAGAAAAAAACTATTTCTAACATAATAACACATACACAGATTCTATACACAGATGAGATAGGCAGAGAGAGAGAGAGAGAGAGAGAGAGAGAGAGAGAGAGAGAGAGACTGAAAAATCCCACTGCTAATTAGAGAAGACTATGATTATCCAAATAAAAGTGAAAAATTCAATTTCAGACCTTAAACCAGCTGCAGTGATTAACTCCAGAGAATCATTAATTTCAGCCACCAAGACCTGCCCAATGAAACACAGATATTAGAGTTAGAAGAAAAGGTGCCTAAGGGAACCTTCTTTTTCAGAGAGAAGAAAATAAAATTCTCAGTCTGGAGGTTCAGTTGCACTAATTCTGAATACCCCTCCTACTTTGAGGACCAATGTAGAGATCCTTGAAACTCAATGACCATTCTCTCTCTGGTTTCTCTCTGATTTGGCTTGGCAAGTGAGGGCCTAAGTGCGTCTGTTCCTCAGAAGAAATTCTCCCAAAATGTTATCATCTAGGGAGTTTTGCTGAAGTTCATCTTCTCTGGAAATTAAAGAATTAAAAGGCTGGAAGAATATCAGGCACAGCAGGCAACGATTTTATTGAAAGTGAAGACATACACAAATGGGGGAGGTGGAGAGAGAGAGAGAGAGAGAGAGAGAGACTGACTCATGGAGATGAAATCCAAAAGCTGAAATCCAAAGCCCCCTAGAAAGGCTTGGCTCTTTTAACTGTTCTTGCTGGTAACAGGTAGGTTCCCCTCCCTAATTTTGGATTGGTCACCTTAGATAAAGAAGAAAAGGGTAATTAATCATCATCTAGCTCCAAGCTGAGATATGTCCATGTCCCTCCTTGGACTTATCTAGACTCATAAGGATTGGTTAAACTGGAAGAGGGACCCTGCTGGTAGGAAATAAAGCCCAACAGATCTTGAATGAGGAAGAAGTCAGAAGTTTGTCATCTTTGCTGCTTATCAGTAGATGTTTCCCTATCTGTCTGTCTATCTGCCTGTCAGGAGGATCATCAGTTTGAGATCATTCTGGGCTATACAGGAAGAACTTGTCTCAAAAATTACATTATTTCTTCAATAAAATGCTGCAAAAATTACTTTGAGTGAATATATAACATAGTGCTAAATCATATGCTCATATTAATATATAATTAGAAAGTACTTTTGTACCTTTATTCTTGAATAAATGTCTAAATATTAAATATCATGTGAACTGGGTTGAGGTTATACTTAATGCATCAAATGGTTAGCATGAGTGAGGTACTGGGTTCAGTCTTTAGAACCCTCCCCAACATTAGATGTATTATGGATTGAATTGAGAGTCACCATTTTTATGCTGAATTCCTAAATTTCAGTGCCTTGGCCTGTAACTTTAATTAGAAATAGGTTCATTGCAAATATAATTAATTAAAATAAATTCCTTCTCAAGTAGGTTGGACTCCTAATCCACTGACTGATGTCTGTATAAAAGGGAACTTTGGCACACACACCATACAAGGATGAATGCAGAGATAGACTACAAAGGTGCTCAGCAAACCATAAAAATCTATGAGAAAGAGAGCGAAGGATACAAAGAGAGAAAGAGGCAGACAGACAGAGAAAGAGAGAATGAGGAGAGAGTCTGACAACCCTCAGAAGGAACCAACCTTACCAATACCTTGATTTCTGATTTAGGCTTTTAGCCCTCGGAGAATATTACAACATAGATTATATTATGATTTCTCAAGGGATATATTTTTAATAGCACAATTTATAGACCAACAGAACATAGTACTCATGCAATGTATTGCCTTTTTAACACAATTCCATGCATGTGAGCTTAAGAATAAAAACAAATGAAAGGAGAAAGCCATTAAAATCCAATGGATATGATTCTCCTGGATGAAGAAGTATCTTGTAAAATGGCACAAGTCGAGTACATAGAGAACATCTCTGCACTGCTGGAGAAGCACTGTGTGGTAGTATTCAAACAGAGCCTGGTGGGGGTGGCAGCTAGCAGCAATGCAAAGCAAAAGAGCAGGCCTGAGGGTGAGCCCATCAATCAGCCAGTCATCCTCCAGGACAGTGCATTCTGTGATCTAAATATACTCCCCTACACAATGGTGAACACAAAGCAGCAAAGACGTTAGTTTACTTTAAGGAGAGTTGGCACCTTTGGGAAAATGCCCATTCCAGGGTGGGCTCACAAAAGTTACTGAGTACCAGTTGAAATCATGGTGGAAATATTACCACTGGGTCCTCATGCAGGTTCTATGTAGAAGGCAATATCAATCAAATAGATGTCTACCCATGACAAATGCCAAAGAAATCAAATGTGCTGGGAGCTTATTTGAGGGCAATATCATGGATTTATATAAGGCTATTCTCAGGAAATGACATGTATATTGGGGTGTAAAGGAAGGTGTGAATTCATGGGGCCAAAGAAAAGTTGGGGCCTGAGAACACGGCGGCACGCAGAGAAGAATATGAGGGATCATGAGGTTCTTGACACAAGAGAGATGATAAAATTCTGTGTTGCTGGCATTTAGAAAGTGAGGCATGAGCGACTAAGATGAAAGGTGGGTAGAGGTCAGACTGGACATGATGAAGGTTGGATCCCAAAGACATTAAACATCAGATTTAAGGGTTTTTTTTTTTTTTAGTTTTTTTTTTTAATTTTATTACTTTTTGAGGCAGGGTCTCATTCTGTATCCAAGGTCGGCCTTAAACTCATGAAAATCCTTCTCTTTCAGCTTCCTAAGTGCTGGTACCACAGGGGTGAGTCACCTCAACCAGATAGTTTTGTAGTTTTAAATACTATAATTGAAATTAAATCACCTATTCACAAAGATTTACAGATTTCAAATTATTACTGTTTATACTAAGTGATACAGATGGTGATGGATCCACAGTACTTGATAACCATGTCAGATACACCACAGAACAGATCATTTTAAACAACTTCCTCCTCTATAAAACAATGAGCTGACTTTTCTTACAATGCTTGTAATACCAAGTCTATGGGAAATTGCTCAATTCTTTGATATCAACTAAGTGTCCTATAATTTACCTCAGTCCTAACACTAAAAATCCAGAGTTAAGAATCAGATTGTGCAGGTTAAAGTGCACAGTCCTATAAAACAACTCTCATTTCAGATATGTGTTGCAGAATTCATGTCCTTAGCTTACCCCTTCTTCTACAATGCTTCCTAAGCCTTGGGTGGCAGAGTTTTGATATAGGCGTCCTATTCTGCAGTCTCTTATTCTATGTACTTTGGCCAGCTTTGGCTTTCTGGGTTGATCACCATCTGTTGCATGAGGAAACTTCACTGGTGAGTGTTGAGAGAAGCATTAATATTCTTTATTCCCCCTGTTCTCTGAGGCTGAGGTGTAGACATTGCATTGTAGATTGTCACTTAGGGCTGGAAGTCTCACAGATGCTTATTCTCTGTGTTTGACTGGTTGTAGAACTTGTAGTAATAGTCCCATGTGTTGCTTCTTTGATGAGTGGTGAGAGGTGAGAGGTACGCTTGTCTGTAAAGATAAGGGTATTTAGAATTAAGTTGGTTTAAGGGTATGTATTTAAAATTAAGTTGGTTTAAGGGTATGACAAAAGTATTTCTCTAGGATTCATGACCTCCCCAGCCATGTGTATTTGCCTACCTTGAAAATATCACACTTTAGTTTCCCTCCCATTGAGCAGGACTGTTCAATTAGAGAGCTGTTGATCATTCCCAAGATAAAAGTGCAACTAGTGCACCAATAGAGATCATTTGATGATTATTTCAGATTATTTGAAGACTACCTCTCCTAGTATCAGAAGATATTATGCAAACTGCCAAGGACTAAACTTGCCAAGGACTAAACTTTCTTAATAACTAACAATAGAAGTGAGAACAGATTGTAGAAGTGTAAATTACTACACAATATAAAGTAAAGCATACTAAAAATGGTAGAAACCTGGGTATTCGTTCACTATACTAGCATTTATGAACTATAATTTTCTACAATGAAATCAAAATTCAGATTTCAGTTTTATTAAAGAGTAAATAGAACATAGAAATGTGTTCCTCAAAAAGTTTGTTCTTTGAAAATGTAATGAAGATTGTCAAAGCTTTGCCAATTTAACCATAAGAAAAAAAGGGAAGACTCAAATTAATACAATTAAAAATGAAAATGGAGATATTACAACAGATACTGATGTAATACAGAAAATTGTATAGACATACTTTAAGAAGCTTTATTTCACTAAATGGGGTAATCAAAAAGAAATGGATTAATTTTTAGATACATAAGGCATACTAAAAATAAACCAAGATGAAATAAATTTTTTAAACAGGTCCATAACTATGAGATTGAAGTAATAATCAAATCGTCCAACTAATAAAGATCCAGGATCATATAGATTCACTGCAAATTTTACTAGCACTACAAAAAAGAATTCATGCCAATACTACTCAAATTATTCCCAAACAGAAAAAGAAGGAAGGCTTCCAAACTCTTTTTATGAAGCCAGTATTACCTTGATACCAAACCAAATAAAGACTAAGCAAACTGATTTCAAGATCACATCAGAAAAATCATTTATCATGACTTAGTTGGCTATATTTCAGTGATATAGGAACAGTTCAACATATGTAAATTAATACATATAATACATTTCATAAATAGATTAAAATAATTAACATGATCATTTTAGCAGATGCTGAAAACCTTTTTCAAATTCAATATCCATTCATGATAAAATTCATGAAGATGCTACCTAAGGCTGGAAGGAGCATCTCTCAATAACATAAAGACAAACCTACACCCAACATCATACTAAGTGAAGGAAAACTCAAAGTGGATAAGGGTATCCACTCTCTTGAGTGCTATTCAATATAATTCTTGAAATCTTAACCAGCAATACAAGAGAAGAGAATAAAAGGGAAGGAAGCAGTAACCCTATCCCGTTTTGGAGATGCTATGATTCTATACATAAGAAACTCTAAAGACTCCAAAAATGGTACAATCTATTGCCATTGTTCTTGGTTGCCCACCAGAACTTGATTTGCCCACCAAATCTATAGTTGAAGACATCACACACTTTGGTCACAGGCTATCGAGAAATCACTTTGGTACTGACTAAGACATTTTCTCCCTGCTGGTTAGATTTCACAGCGCTGGAAGGCACTATACAGGCTGCTGGAGGAAAAGTTAGCAGTCTTATCCAACTGTAAACTCTATAAGCTATAATTGCAACTGATGTGGCAAGATATTTTCATGATGTAACAGTGCCACAGATGTTATGGTAGTAATCATCCACTTACTGATTGGATTTAAGGCCTGCTCTAGATACTTTAAATCTGACCAATAAGCCATGACTGGAGAGCTCATATGCCCTATGGATAAACCTACTATTATTATTTTGCTAAATGAGTGTAGTATCAAACTGTCCTCCAAATTTGTATTCCTAAACCCACAGATTAGTGCAGCTCTCAGACTTCATCAGATATACTTCTTTATGCAGTGGGCAATGGCTAATATAGAAACAATTGATCAACATGTTCAGAAAGTGTCAGTGAAATAATCATAAATAGGGCATCTACATCACACTCCTCTTCCCAAGGCTCAGGGAACATCCTGGAAGAAGAGGCAGAAATATTTTCAGAAGCAGAGGTCAGGGACAACTGTACTGCTGCACCCATAAACTCAGTGCTACTGTGGTTGCCTGCACAAGACCTGCACAAAATGAAGTCAGTTAACATTCTAGAAGCTCATGAGCTCCCACCCCTAGCTGAGGAGCTACTGATTGTTTCTGGGAAAGGGAACATGAGTTTTTTTCATTCAGAGTGTGGCTCCTAGTAGGTCTCCCATACTCCAGTGGATGGTCCCACACTCATCAGTATATGAGCATAAAGCAGCCTTGGTGAGTTTTAAATAAGAAAAGTACCCAAAGTCTGGAGGGAGTAGAGAGGTGGGGGATGAAGAACAAGGGGGGAGGAGGGTGAATATGATAAAAACACATTGTATTCATGTGTGAAATTCTCAAAAAATTAATAAAAAATTTTATATTAAAGTATTCTTTGTTGTAAACAGGTATAGAAATTGTTCCTCTACAAACACTTTGAATCATTGGCTGAGAGTCATGGAAATTAGAAGGGATGAAACTTATTTTCACATGCAGGGAGGGCCCTGGACCCATTCAGAATTGTTCTGTTTCTTGTTATAGTGATACAGATTTAAGCCATTCAGAGAACTGCACTTCCTTGGCTACAGGGATTTAATCAACAGTCCCATCAGGGTGAAGCTTTGTACATTTATGCAACGGTCACAGAATCTTTGCTTGACCTTGGCACTGTTCTTGCATGTGCATAATGAGCTACCATGACTTTTGAGACCAGTCATTTCATAAGGCCAACCCTACATGTAGACACAGGCAGGAACGAGGGCATATAGGAAAAACTAAGTCAAAGTCTTAATCAAAGCAAGGCCAGTTACGCCCACATATGTTATTACAAGGAATTCTTCCAATGCTCATTGAGATTTCTGTTGTCCCCTCCCTACTGCATCCCCACTTTATATTTGGGAAGCATACTGAAAAAAAGAAAACTAAATTTTTTAAGATTGAATAGTATTTAGTGTCAGAGGCTTGATTTGAGTCCACATTATGTGCTTTCTAAATCCTTAGTATGTTTTTGTGACATGTACTAGAAACTAGAGGGATCCTTGATGACAGCCAGGACTGAAGTAGCTTAGAAAACATTATGGGATATTGATTTCAAAACGCACTTTGTAGTTGCGTGATGCACTGGAATAATTTCATAGTGCAGGCCTTACATAGCAGTTCTTTTTTCCTGTCATTAAATAGGATGACCATTTGCCTTAGGTAAAGCAAACACAGGGGGAAAATGAAAAAAAAAAACCTAACCTAACATGGGATTCTTTCACTAGGAAGCACAGACTCCTTTTCCTCCTCCTGAAAAGGTTCACTAATCCACTGCCAATGTGGTGACTTATGGGGAAATAAGTTTCTAAATTGTTATTCTAGAGATTGTTTTTGGTGGCTGAAAGTTTACCTATCTTAGTTAAGATCTGTCTTACATTGCCTCAGCTCTGAAACAACTTGTTGAGTATCAGAGGATTTTACTCTTGTTTTCTCCATGGGCTTTATCATGACGTGTCATGTCTTCAAAGGCAGTGACCTTATCAATAGATTATCTACCACAACTCATCTTAACCACCCTCATGATCCATGCTTGAAAACCTATCTTTTCCCCCACACTGGGGGCAGTCATGTTTTAGGGAAGGACCACAACTTGACTAGGACTGTATGTGCATATCCCTGGCCCACTATGTAAGCTCTAATCTTACTACAGGATCACAATGACAGACTTGAAGAGGATCACTGCACCTCCTTGTCACTCTTCCCAATGTGGCCACACTGAATAACTCTTTTTCTATTTTTAACTATTACGTTAACATTTTAAATTGACTTCTCAAAGACTGGTAGCTACATTTGATTTCTTCTGATACAGACTATAACCCCAAGTTTGGAACAAACATGGTGATATGAAGAAATAAAGAAATTTTGGGGTGTCTGTCACCCTTCAGCAAGCTGACCCTGAATGGACAGGAAAGATGGAAATATCCAGCAGCTACTGGAGTCATTTACTCAAGGGGCATCTGCCGTGTGACAAAGATTTGAAATCTCCATTGAGCCACTAGTTCTGTTGAGAGGAAATCTCGGCTGTGATTTATATAGCCATGAAAAGATTACCCTGGTGCCCCCTATGGAGAATTGTAATTGACTAGTATTATAAACCCAAGATGATTTCTAAGAAAATAACAGAACAAAACCAGTCTCTGCCACTGAAGCTCCTAAAGATAGCTGAATAAGAAATCTCTGACTGTTTTACCTTTACCTTTTTATTTTTAATTCCTTGTACACTGAAAATTATAATTGTGTCTTTCCAAAAAAAAAAAAAAAAAAGTATGAGTGTGTGTCTGAATGGTCATGAGTACCGTGGATGACTTTTGACTTTAAATCGCCATTACTTTTGCATCTTATTTTTTGTTTTCCTGATAAACAACTCTAACTTTTGATAGAAACAAAAACCTTTAAACTGCTTTTTATTATACAAGTTTAACATATTTTTAAGTTTACCCTCTAGGTAGAAATACTTTCACATGATTTCTGGGCCTTGGTCTATTTGAAATTCACATTGTTAGTCAATGTTAAAATGGGCTAACTTTGCTATTGGAATAATATCTAAGAGCTAATGCATTTTGTTGAAAATAACTTTATATAATTAGATATTGTAATATCTAAATATGCTGCCAGAAATTGGGCCTCTTTTGTGGGCTCTTAATCTTGTTAATGGTGAAATTCAAACACTTAAAAAAAAAAAGAAAAAGAAAAACCCTAAAGAAAAACCCTCAAGGACCATTTTGATTTTGGTTTTGGAGTTTTAAGAAAAAAAAGAAAGAGGAAAAACAGAATAGACAACCTTAACAATTTACATATAATCCTAGCAACTGAACGACATTAGATTTATGGTCTTTGTTCATTACTCTATAATTGTATTTATCGAAAGAATGTTTTTATGATGTGTGTAATATGCTATATAACTCTGACAGATGGAACATGTTGCAAATGGCATTAGAAATTTTGGCACCACAAATTAGAAATTTTCTTTCCTTTTTGGTTATATATTTGTTATATATATATATATATTTGGTTATAAATATATATTTACTTAATAGTAATGTACCAGCATATGACAATTTCAGCATCAAATCCATTTTGGAGATTGTTTTAATTTTATTCTATTTGATGGAATAAGAAAGAACATTCCTTCTTTGTAATACATTAAGCCCTTCTCCATTTTGACTATTTCTCTTATTTTCCTCTTTTTAAAAATATTCTTTGACATATTGAGACTTGTCTGTTGAAATTGCTAATACAGTGGACTGTAATAAGTATTTTGTATATTTACAATTATGATGTGTTGTCTCTTCCTTTTAGTATGACTTTATGTGCTTGTTAAGGTGTTAGATGAGCTATGTATAAGTCTTACTAAAAGGGGAATGAACAAATCTTTAATGTGTGTTTAGTATACGAAATATGCCCTGATTGTTTAGGGTCTTGGAAAGCTTCTTTTATGGAACAAAAATTAGAAACTCACAAACAGACTCTCAGTAGGATACATATTCTTTTGCAGCAGTTGTGAGGGGAGAGAAAGAGAGGTGAGCACAAATGAGCATGACCTGAGAGGGCCTTAGTTCATATCTGACAAACGCTTTCTAATAAAATTCAGTTTTCATAATATATTCTCTGTGGTCCATACCTTCTATGTTTTGATCACTCTGCTCTAAAATTAGAGAACGTTTTAGTATTTTGACCTGTTGATTGGTTTGGAAATGTCACCTTGCTTGAGTGTGTGTGGTCCAGTAGATAATATAACCATTTTTCCAGTTTCTGTTCTGCCAAACTATATGAAGATTGTCACTCATTTAAGGGCTTTGTCTGATTATTGTTGTGGAAAAAATAGATTAAAAAACTGCTTAGTTGCTTAGCTCTTATAATTGGTGGATTTGGGTGATTGTTCAAAGAAATAATCTGTATGCTTTGTATATGTTAGGGGACTTATCTTTTGAAAATTTAAAACATAAATCATTTAATTGATACTTATAAATCTTTCTGTATTTATTTAGGGACATTAAGTCTATCTCTAACACAGATTTAGACAAAGGCTAAAAAGCATACAAGAGGAAAATTAATATCTCATCCCAATTATAAAAAGCCACAGTTTGTGAACTAATAAAGTAAGACCCACGTATTTCAAAGTTCTTAGTATTCTAATATACAGATAGTAATGTAAAGGAAAATCCTAATTTCTGTGCCTGACATAATGAGAAATTTCCTATGGAGATTGTTTTTCTCTAAGTAATATTTTATGATTAATTTGAGACAAGATTTTGTTTTCTTAAGAAATGTTTTATGTAACCTGTTGTTTGTGTAGCCTTTTGGCTACTTACAACATTGTCTTTAAAAAGTAATTTCATTTAAGTATCAGTCTGTGTTCAAGCCTTTTAAATAACTGCTTTGTAAGTGTAAGAAACAAAATATGATGGCCCATTCTCAATAAAAAAGCATCTTAGATGGGCTTCAGATAAGTACAAGGAACTGGGTCCCCTGTCCCAATAGCTGGGGCCTTTCTATTTCAGCAAAGTCCAGGATCCAAAGTTGGCAATACACCACTGCCCTCAGGAATTCATGTATCTGTTTTCAGTCTGGGTTGTGGGGATCTAAAAGATGGCCTGCTTTGGGGTTTCAGTGAGGGTACTGTTACCCCTAAAGAGTCTTGTGTCTCAAGTAGGAGACCTCTGATAAAGTTGAGCTTTCTTTGTGGAGATATGTTATCTCATGGTCTGAAGCAACTGGAGCAGGTCTTGAGTGTCTCTCAGGCAGATGACTGAGTCAGCAATGGCTAATAAGAGGTCATCTACCTACTAGAGCAGTGTCCTTTCAGGATGAGAGACCCTGAAACTTGTCAAATCCTTTTGAAGGGCTTCCCTGAATATCCTGCTAAGTATATACTTGATGACTGGGTGGAAGAACACTGAGTAAAGTATAGGCATTTGGGACCGTGGGATGAATGATAGTACATTTGTGTTTGTTGACCTCTTGGAGGTCTTAGACCAGACAGTAGTCTGAAGTTCCTGGTTTATGTTTATGGACCAGTAAGAAAGGAATACTCCAGGTAGACTGTCACAAGGTAAGAATGCTAGCTTTTAATAGCCTCAATAATGTGGACAATTTCCAGTCTGGCCTTTTGGTTAACATGGTGCTGTCAAATTTGGATCAACATGGCTGTAAACAACAGACTTACCACAACTGGTGGGTGATGACCTGCTAAGCTTCCAGGGGTTGGGGGTATTGGTGGTTCTGCTCATACCTCCTGAAATTGCTACTGTGAGTTTTTGAGTAGGTCCCAGGGTAAAGGGGTTACAGCTACTCAAGACTCAGGAGAAAACAGAAGACAGTCTTCAGACAGGAAAATAATTAAGTAAACTTGGTGTTCATGTGAAAAAAATTTCAGTCTCCTGTGATGAAAAAGTGATAGTGGTGCCCAGTTTGTAAAGATTATGGCCCTGAAAAAGGGAAAGGCCAATACAGAACCACCAAAAAGGTTGCTTGTGGCCCAGGTTGATGATACATTCAGGCATGAAGTAGTGCCTGACTATGCTGGTGACCCCCTGAATAGGATTTTTTTCTTTGGGAGAGTGATCCCAATGGGGTCTATAGAACAGAGAGTTCTACACCAGTGCCCACCAAGTATAGGACTGAGAGGCTTCCTATGAATGCTGTGACCATGGTCTCCTAGAGGCCTAAGGGAGTGGAACCCTGACCCCTTCATTATCTCTCTCCAGTGGCTGGAAGGGTAAGAACCTTTTGGGGGAACTTGGGGCCTCCATTTTTCCAGTGTCCCTTTTGTTTACAGTAAGTGCATTGATCTTTTTCAAATGGGGTTCACCCTACTCTCCCTGACTTTTCTTGCTGGGGTTCCTTTTTCCTTTGGACTGGACTGACCTGTGGTCCAGACAGGCTGACTGGAAGGTGGCCCCCATAATTTATTCCTGTCTGCATGCCACCCAGTCTGTGGTCTGGGTTGCCAGTTTTTGTCTTTCAGCATGCAGTTGTTAAACACATTTTAGGCCACTTCTAAAGTTGAGAAGTATTCATGCCCATGAAATCTTTGAGTTTTTTAGCTTTTTTGGATGTCTGGAGCAGACTGGGTAACAAAAGCCAAATTTAGAGCTCAGGTATTCTCTGGGGCTAGAGGATCAAAAAGATTGTATGTAGGGAAGATCTAAGGAGCAGAACCAACATCATGTTGGAACTGAAAGTAAAGCTGTGTTTATTTACTTTCCTGACACATGAAAGTAAGATTGTTTTTGTTTATGTTCCTGACACATGGCTTAAAGTTGTTTTGAAATGCTTGTTTGTTTCTTATATTAATGAGCAAACCCCAAGGTGGCTAAAGATACAGATTGTTTTGTAGTCTTTGTTTTACATCATATGTTAATGAATGAACCCAAGCTGTGCTGCTGCAGTGCACAAAGATGTCACTAAGAATGACCATGGTGGCAGATTGAACATGAAAAGACTGCCAGCAGACTATTTTCAGGAAGCACCCCATGTCTGTTGAGAACACAGTGAAAGCCCTCAGCTCTGATTTTACCCACAGGCTTATAAAGAAGTTTTTGGAAGCCACAACTGTGGGGCTCCGGCTTTGGTGTCAGAGTAGGCCGTCCCGCTACTCTCAAAAACTGCCAAGACTCCTGGACCTCTGCGTGTTTTCCTCTGATCCAAACCCAGCATTTTCTGGGGTCTTTGGGACAAGCTCTGCTCACACATGTGCCCAAGAACTCCCCTCACAGTGCCTACAACAATGACCTGTGTGATTTGAATTATTGTTAATAAATTTAAGCATTCGTGAAATGCATATTTGGCTCTGATACCTTTGACAATAGCATCACAGTCTGTGCTCATAACAGAAGGCTTCCCACAAATGTTGGAGGAATGCCCTGGGGGACTCCTCAGGTCCCTAAAGGACCTCAGTGATTTTGGATAGATTTGTGAGTTTTCAGGCTGCCCCCTTTGATTCCTTCTCAAAGACTCTAGTGAAATGTCTCAAATGCTTGGAATCCAGCAGATGTATTAGGATCCCAGCCAGAGTAGACAGAGTGGAAAATTCCTCAAACTCGAGTTTGTCCTTGTCCTCTGACTCGGTGGCCATGGCCAAGGAGGTCTTAGTCTTTTTCCTAATATTTCCATTCTTCAGAGGTGAACAGAGTCAAAAGTAGCTGGTGACATTCATGCCAATTGTGTTGGTGGGTCTGCATGATGAACTCAGTGAGAGTGGTCAGGACCTAGGGATTCTCAGAAAATGGGAGAATCTGGGTCTTCCAATTACAGAGATTCAAAGTGGAGAAGGGCACATAAACTAGGAATGGATGTTCCCTTCTGTAAGTCCTCTGGGGCTGGGGGAGGGCTCTCTGTGGGGGATGTTAGAAGTAGGAGAACTGAAAATGGAAGGAGTTTAAAGTTTAGATGAGTCGGAGCCAGACTTCCCACAGGCAAGGAATGTGTTCCATTTATTCAGATTGATAAGCTCTTCTGGTCTGAATGAGTGTCTGCATCAAAAGGGGGAGAAGTCTGGACTTACATAGGAACTCTGCTGCACACAGCTGCAAGACTTAACTCCCTGCCAGGGTCTGGAGTCCTTGAGGGTCTCTTCTCCCAATATTATTTTCTCAGGCAGGCTAGTGAGTTATCTATAGCACTAAAGGAGGCAGGTGGGCTCCATAAACAGTCTTTCTCAGTCTAGGGAGTGGCCAGCCGATAAAGCCTTGAGCAAGTCCAGGCTGCCAATTTAGGGCCAATTAGCCACTTTAGGGGATTTATGGCTTTCCCTAATAAGGCTTGTGGGTCTTCTGCAATTCACCCATGCTATCAGTGGAGAACAGCAGTAGGGGCCTGACCAGATTCCTGCTCATGCTGGGATTGAAGATAGGAGCTGAGAGGAGGGGATAAAGGGGAGGGGGCAGGTGATGGGAAAGTAGAGGAGGAAATGGATGCAGAGGAAGGCTGAATAGGATGGGGACTGTACAGTGAAGGAAGTGGGGAGTTCATGGGCAACAAGATTTTGATACCAGGATCTAAGGATGATTGCTGAGAGTGCAAGTCCTTAAACATGGAATGGCGGAGGTGGGGGTGGGTGAGTTTTGACCAATATAGGGAAATTGGTCTGGGTGTTTGGGAGTCCTGATGACCTTGAACCAGACAGCTCAAGGGACAGAGGATCCAAAGACAAGGGCCAGTCTACATCAACAAGGGCCGATCAATTTTACAGAATATATGGAAAATTTCTTGGAAAGACTGACTTCATAGTTATCAAAAAAAAAAAAAAAAGAAAAAAGAAATTCTTTAAATACATTGGAGGTAAGTTAGTTTATAATGGCTGGACCCTATGTTAGAACTGGAATCAAACAGTAAAGTTAGGTGAAGAGATAGGGAGACAAAAAGTCGGGATAGAGATCATGAAGACGAGGAGAGACCAAATGAGGATGGTGGGTCAGAGTGAGCCCACTCTGAGGGGGCCCTGAAATGGAAGGGAAGATTTAGGAGAGGATGATGAGGTATAAAAGCTGAAGGGGACAACAGAGGTGGGGGAGAAAAATAGGGTGGAGATACCAGGAGAGACATGGGATTTACCAGACCCATCAATATGACCTCAGGCAAGAGGTCAGCACTACTTAGGTAACACAGGCAATGAGAGCAGAGGAATTCCTTCTTCTGGACAGTCCCCTTGGCAGAATATTGAGGTTCTGGAGAGATGCTTCCTAAATCAAGGGAAAGGCAAACAGGAAGTGTTCAAATATTATTGCTTTCTCTGGTTAAAAAAATAAAAATCCTTAAGGCCTTGGTTCTGATGAAGATTGAGTAGGTCAAGCTTTAATCTTTAAACTAATGATAAAATCCCATTATCTCAGGAGGAAACACTGTATGCTCTTTGTTGGATGACAGAGTTAACTTCCATGTTCACCTTAAATCTTGACAGGAGAAATCTAGATAAAAAGTCCTGGTCTGGTTTGCCACCCCCTTATACCCCACAAAATATAGGGCAAGAAGGGCCAGAGAAAGCTGGAGGACTGGATCATGAGGAACTGAGGAAAAGAAGGCGGCAAGCCTGATAGCCCCTGAGTCTCTAGGCTGGCTCCAGGAAGGAATTAGGACAATGCAAAAAGGACAGAGAAAAAATCCTTTCTCTCTAAACAAGAGACCCCCAAAGTGTTTCCACTCTAGGAAGTTACTATGGGACAAGTAGTGTTTGGACTTGTAAGTGCTCTGCTTACAAGTAAAGATTTCAAAAGGCAAAAGTGCCAGTTTGCTGTGCTGGTCATTGTTGTTATTAGGCTTTGAATCTGGGGTTGGACCATTGATTGATTTTCTCCCTTAGTAGCTTGCATAGTATCCTCTAGAAGTATGAGAGCAGTCTTCAGGGAGAAGGCTTCCAAGTCAGTTCCAGTTCTATTGCTCCAAGTCCTGTGCCCAAATTATGTCCTGTCTTTGGCAATAAGGTCTTAACCTCAAGTTCTTGGAGTAATCAAGGACTGTGGCAATAGCCTGTGTTATTTTGGGAGTCTCTTGGACTACCCTGACTCGAAGGGAGGTTTTATATCTTTCAGGTACACACATGCACTCATGTTCAGATATTGTATGTGTATTTTTCAGAAGGTTTTTGAGTTAATACATTTCCCTCTGGTTTTTCACACCACTCAAGTTTTATTTATCTCTCTTCTTTCTTCCCTGTCTAACCTCCCTCCTCCACCCCCAGTTTAAGTACCCCATTTCCCTGTTTTCCCCTTGATAATACCTGACCCCCACTGTCCCTGCTTTCTTGAGTTCCTTCTTCTTGTTTACCCCCATAGTTCCTTGAATGTCTTCCCTCATCCCTTTTCCATTAAATATCCCCATTTTTTCCTTTTCCACCATTTCTCCCTTGGTTACATCTGTTTCCTAGTATCCTCCTCTCTTGGGCTCTTTCTTTTCCTTTACCTCCTTCCTTCCTTTCCATTTTCCTGGTTCTGCTGTTAATATCAGGATATATACTCATATATAAGGATTTGGTGCTAAGATTCACAAATGAGAGAGAACATATATTTCTTGGTTTTGGGGTCTGATTTATTTCACTTAGTATAACAGGTTCTAGTTCCATTCATTTACCTGCAAATTTCATGATTTTTGTCTTTCTTTACCTCTGAGTAGAACTCCATTGTGTAAATGTATCATATTTTCATTATCCATTTGTCAGTTGAGGGGCATTTAGGTTGTTTCCATTTCTTAGCTATTGTGAAAATAATAGCAACAAAAATGGATGTACATGTATCTCTACAGTAGGGTTTTATCTTTAATCAACAGCTGTCTAATTGGACTTAAAGCCCTCTCAGTGGGAAGGAACTCATGGGTTGCACTGTAGACATAGCCAAATATTCGTGGCTAGAGAGGACATAGATCCTAGAGAAAACCCTACCTCTGTCATATTTTTAGACAAATGAAATTTCTTAAGGTATGTTAAGTATTCATCCTTATGTTTACAGACAAGTATACCATACACCATTCATCAAAGAAGCTACTTTTTGCAACACATGGAGGCTATTAAAGAGTTCCACAATTGGTCACAGTCAGAGATTATTTGTCTGAGAGATGCCTAGCCCTAAGTGACACATCTATAGTGGAACCTCTACACCTAAGGTTTGTGGAACATAGTAGAACAGTGGGTAGAGAGACTACTAATGCATCCCTCAGTCAGAGAAGCTTCTTCATGCAACAGAGTACAATGCACACAGAAGGCCACAACTTGCCAAGGTGTAGAGAATAAAAATGCAGAGTGTGTTTCCCTGGATAGGATTCCTATGTTAAACCATACCTACCCATGACTCAGGGTCAATTGTGGAAGAGAGGGCAGAAAGATTGTAAGAGCCAGGGTTGGTGCATGGGACATAAAGAAATAGCTTTCAGGCCTCTGGGAAGTTGTTTATATGAACTTGTAGCAATTGTGACACCATGCACAATACCCATGTTGACTCAGACAAAAAGCCAGCATAGAACTGGAGAAATGGGCAGCAGGCCCCAACCCTAGCTAAGGAACTGTTGGCAATTTATTACTGTGGGTGAGGAAGAGTAGATCTTCTTTAAGGGAATGACCCTAGATAGACTGATTAGACTCCAGTGGATGAACTTTCACCAGGGAACATCTGATTACAAATGCTTGACTGGATAGAATTTAACATATATGACAGAATGCATGAAATCGGGTGAGGGGAGGGTTTTATGAGGGGCACAGATGTGGGATGGGGTCTAAATTCGATTAACATATATTATATGAGACTAAGTGTTGTGGTGCATGACTTTAATCCTAGCACTTGGGAGGCTGAGGCAGGTGGATCTCTGTGAGTTTGAGGCTAGGCTGGTCTACATAGTGAGTTCCATCTGGGGCTACAGGGAGACCCTGTCTCAAAAATACAAAAAAAAAAAAGAAAAAAAGAAAGAAAGAAAGAAAGAAAAAGAAAAAATCTGTTATATGAAATGCCCCCTCTCCCAAAAAAAGAGGATGAAGCCCCACATCAGAGTCCCTCAGAGGCTGGCAGAACAACTGGACCAATGTTTGCATTCTAACTTTTATATTTGGACTGAGAGTATGTCCATTTTAAACATCATTTTCAAAGGGTAAGAAAGGGGAGTGATTGCAAGAGCAGTTTTGATTATCTAGGAAAGATAATACCCTCCCAAAAAAGGATTTTTGGGGGGAGTTATTTTTGTTTGTTTTGTTTTTTTAGAACAAAAACTTCCAAATATAAACTGCAAGTGATATAATAATGATCCTTGCAAACAAGCTCAGATTCAAGACCATGGGGAATTAATTATTCATGGCATTGGTAATCTATATTCAGATTAAAAAAATAAAGTTATTTCTGAAGTATTTGAAATCCAACAAGAGGAGAAAAAAAAAAAAAAAAAGAAAAGAAAAAGAAACTTCATTTGCCTTTCTACATACAAAGGTTCAGGGATCAAATGAGAAAATATTCAGTTCTAGATCCAGAAGACCCAATAGGCCAAGGTCTCCTGAATACCTGACATCATCAAAAAATTATAAGTGATTGAAATGAAGAGTCTTTTGACTTGTTAAGAGAGTCTCAAAAACATGAGAAGAAAAATTAAAAGCCCAGATCATAGTCTCTGTGCTTGTCTTCTAGTAGTCAAAAAGAGACTAGAAGGAGACAGTCTTAGACCCCCATAAAGGGATAGAAAAGAAATAGAGATGAGGAATTCCAAAATGGTTAGTGGATGTTATGTGTGGGAGTAAATTACCCAGAATAGGAGAAAAGAGCAATTCCTTTTGACCTTTGATGAGGATGGGGGGAGGAGGGGCAGGCTTTTCTTTTTAATGGGTTCCACCTAGAACCCTTATTAGATTTAAGGGTGGGACCTGAAGAAAAGAAAATTACTTTCCTTGTTGACTCCAAGGCACATGCTCCTTTCCATCCTTCTGACTTGAAAGGGCTAAATTTCCAGGAGAAAAATTGACAGAATTTAAGGGAAGGGATTCCAGATTCCAGGTTTTGAAAAGATGTTAACAAATTAAAGAGTCACCTTTGTATGTTACTGAAGCAGAAACTAATCTCCTAGGGTGAAACTTGATCTTGAGGTTGGGTTTAGGCTTCAATGTAAAGGAAAGACAGATAAAAGCAATAATAAATTTCCTAACTCAGGAAGTTGAGGGAAGAATTGAACTTGTAGTTTGTGTTAGGGAGAGCAACAGAAGGCATCTAGGAATTAGAACACTAACTAAAGTAAAATGACAAGGAGGAACAGTTTTCAGAGCCAGTACCCTATTTCCTCTGAGGGTGAGAAAGAATTGCAAACTGTGATTAAACAGTGAATTAACGATGAATTATTAGAATACTGTGTGTATACCCTGATCCTCTCAGTCAAAAAAACACATCAGTTAGGCTAGTCCCAGACCTAAGACTACTAAACAAATTGTCCAAGTATGCCACCCTGTGGTAGCAAACACACACTCCTTGCTGAGAAAATTTCCCCAAGATAAAAATTATTTAGCATAGGAGACTAAAGGTTACACCTTTGGCGTGTCCTTTGGATCCAGAACAGGGTACCTCTTCCTCTTTGAATGGGAAGATCCCATAAATGAGAGAACAACAACAACTGGAAAAAAAAAAAAAAACAGTACTCTTGGACTATACTACTATAAGATTTCATGGAAGTGCCAACGCTGCTTGAACAAATTATAGAAAATGTTACAATATGTGGATAATATTTTGACCTCGGTTATCTTAATTTTTTTAAAAAGATGTTATGTTATGAGTCTTTAAAAAAAAAGGTTACAGTTAGTAGAAGAACAAGTTAGACATCTGAGGCATATGATTACATAGGAAAACAGAAGAACATTCCAAAGAGTATCAACTATTGTATGGAAGTGGAACAGCAAAGACCAGAAAACTCCATAGGCAGACTGCAATTTATTTGAGAGCTCCCACTGGGCTGCCCCTTGGGGAGCAAAGAAACAGCAGCAAGCAGGGGAAGTCAGACATCTTTTATAGGAAGTTAGGTGATTGGGTAACTTTCCATGATGTAGTGTAGCTCAGGATTGGATGCTTTCCCAATAAGCAGAGGGACTTTCCTGGGCTAAGTTTGAACCCACCGTTTTAGAATATTGGAAGCTGCACCACCATTTTAGGAGATTGCCAGGTACCTAACATTCCAGCCTTTTGTCGATGATTGCGGGGGTCGGGGGGAGCGCGTGAGCGTGGTCTCACTTTAGGTTCTTCCTGCTAGACAGGGACATTGGCAAAGAGGGGTGATCTCAAAGGTTGGAACATGGGTCTGGAGTGTGGGATTAGGCAGGCAGGTGTGGTAGGAGACCTGAGGGAATTTGGTAAATAGTATCTGGTTCACTGACCATTGGGTTATCTCATTGATTCTGTTCTGAAAATTTTTAAAAGGCATGAAATAATCATTTTTATGAGGAGGATAGATATCAGTAGGCCAAGGAGGAGAAGGAGAAGTAAAGGCAAGAGTAGTTAGGCATGAATTCTAGGCAGGGAGTCTAGAGAAATCAGAAGAGGGTGATATTTCAAATCAGAATTTCTTGATGAGGGTTTCCAAAAGTACCCATTTACTGGATTTCTCCTCATTTTTCTTTTGGCTGCCATGACTAGACTCAGGATTTGCTTTTCAGGCACTTTGATAGTTGTCAGAGTGACTAGAATCACAGTGTGAGTTCCCTCCCAAGTGGCCTTTAGACAGGGAGAGAGAAGAAATTTAGCCATCATTTAATTTTTAGATAATTATAGTGCTTTTTGTTTGTTTGTTTTTTTCCTTTTGATTGCAAGTAGGCAACTGCAGGGTTTATTAGGCCAGGATTTGAAGTTTTTCATCTGAGTAGTAGCATTTTCTTATTAGAAACAAAATCATCAATGAGAAAAATTGTCTAAATAACATCTTATATGCAGTTAAGCCTAGTGTCTGGGAAGTGCAATCTCTCGAACTCTTAAAGAAATATAGTAATCATTTTACTCTTTGGTTATACTTTCCTATTGAGTGTTTGAGACCATGCAGTTCACCGAAATAAACCAATTTATTTTTACCCTTAAGGCCAGTTGAGAATCTGATCCTCAGGGGTCATATGTTCTTGGGAGGAGCCTCTGGTCCCTTAGGCCTTTCTTTACTAGTTCTGTCTATGTGAACATAAATCAAATGTCCTGCTTGACCAGAACTTCACTTGGAAGCATGGAGGAAAGTTTGCTCTTTGTTGACCCTCTTCTTTATAGATTGGATACTGGTTTGAGTCCTTCTAGTGGAGTCTCCATGGCCTCCCTGAACAGGAGAACAGGCAACTCATCACAGATATAGGACATTTCAAGAAATGATACATAGTCCCCTGTGATTTAGTCCACCTTGGAGGGCAAGGAACAAAAAATTGTCCCTTTAAGTCCCTCTGACAGATTTAGTATAGGCCTCAAAGTATGTCTATTAAACACCCAAGAAGGTTATTTCTACCAGTCTGCTACTTTAAATTACCATGTAATATGTAGATAAAGCATTGGCAAAAGCAAAACATTCTCAGATAAACCTTGACTAGATATATATTTTGTTTCTTAACCTAGTTGACTGAACTATGACCTTAGAAATTTTAAGATTATTTATACATAATTTTGTTTCATCCTTTATGTATCATAACAAACCTATCCAGATCTTTATCACTTGCATAGAATTTCGCATTTTTTTTTCTATTCTGGAAATATCCAGCCATCATAATCTTCATACAGAAATCCTTCTTAATAAAATATCTCCATTCACATATCCTTCTAACATCTTCTTTCACCTTCCCATGTTCTTTCTTAGTAACCATGAGACATGATAACATTAACAAATAAATTTTCCATTTGTTGTGAGAATTTTCTTCCTGAGGATATTAAGCAACGTTTATCCCCTTTCTAAGAATATAGTGCCAAACCAATGTTTGATTAAAGTTCATCCTGGGGAACCAATGAATTTACTGATTTTATTAACAGAGATAGGAAGTTTCTGAGGTATATGGGTGACCTGAGAGTACTTGCACAGGAAAGCCTTTACCCAGTATGGGTATTGACTTTTTTATAAGCTCATGGGTCAAGCCTTCTTTTCCTAGCCTTCCCAAGATTATATACTATAGTCCTCCCCAAATTCAGGAGACCATTTGCAATTAGGGCAGAATTACATACAGTGGCTGGATACTCAGGTGAGGTTCCAATGACTCTGCTTACCCCCTCCTTTAATGAAGGAATACAACCATCAACAAGCTCAATTGTGATGATTTTTAGCCAGTAGGCACAGATGAGGTCATGAAGATGGCCATTATTTGGCTAAGAAGACTGCTGTGCAGCATCATCTTGTTAAAAGAATATGGAATCCAAATTAGACATATAATATAATGTAATCAGTTAATATTACCTGTGTACACACTGTGCTTTATAAATTTCCTGGTAAACCTTATAGAAAACACAAAACCATTAAAAATCTTTTTTTTTATTATTATTCATATAGTTCACAGAGTAGTCTACCAAAAACTTGCTTTAGGTTTTGAAGGAGTGTGAACACTAAGTAGAGAGAAGCAACTGGTACATAGCAAAACGTTATTAAATTGAAGTTCACAAACTCCGGCATGATCACTTAAGGAAAACTGTGCTATAACCCTGCTCAGACCTTCAATAACCTTTCTTAATAACATGTACAAACAAATTTACCATTTTTTTTGTAAGAATTTACCAATCAATTAATATTTTACCCCTTTTATGTATATATATGTGTGTATATGCATATATATGCATTAACGTAATTTTTAATTATATAAGTTAATTACTATTTTACCTTTATATCAGAACCTTCTCTTACACCCCCCATGGATTTGTATTAGTCAAAAAAGTCCCTCTTAAAGAAATTTGAGCTGGGCATGGGGGCGCACACCTTTAATCCCAGCACTCTGAGAGGCAGAGGCAGGGGATGAGTCTCTGTGAGTTCAAGGCCAATCTGGTCTACATAGCAAGTTCCAGTTGGGGCTACAGAGAAAGAAAGATATAAAGAAAGAAAGAAAGAAAGAAAGAAATAAAAGCCCTATGGAATTCAGAGAGAAAGAGAGAGAAAGAGAGAGAAAGAGACTTTAAATTAATTTACATATTTGAGTAGTAGGAACCATATTGTAGATAAGGATTAAAGAGATAATGTTTTGACCTGAAAAAAATGCTTTTGTTAATTTAACAGTTTTAATGTATATGAGACTTTACTTATAAGTCAATATAATACCAAGTAAATTAATTTTAAGAAACATAAACTCATGTTGACTGTGTATACATATCTAAGTATACATAAGATAGATTTTAGTAACTAAGATTTTTTGATCACTCTTTGTTGAGAATATGATTTTTTTGTTATTTTTAAACCAGAACATCTTTGAAGCAAACAAAAAAATGGATACCTTAAAACACTTTGAAAGCAAACTAAAACCAAACAAAAGGTATTTAATAAATAGGATTTTGCACAACAGGCTTAGATGCTCTTTTGTATAGGCAATTAGCATTTGAAAGTTTTGTGAAATACTTAATACACGTGGAGACACTTTAATAGATTCTAAAATAATTAAGGGTATTCATTTATAAGGTCTTGAGTGTATAATCAAAATATTTATATTTATAAATTTGTACATGTGTATTTTGATTAGGCTTGCCAAAAATGAAACCAATAGTTTTTGCCCACAATAAAAGAATGAGAAAAGAGAAAAAAACTAAAGTGGCCACAGATCAAAAACTTTCAACACAAACAATACATGAAAACAATTATCATGAATACACATAACCCAATTACATGAAATATAGGTACACCAAAGAGCATGAGAAGACAGAAAGCTTATATCTCTAGTTCTTTAATATGTAGAAAGACTTAGTGGTCTAAAAAAAATGGTTAAATTTGCCGTGTATACTTAAGGTAGTATCTTTTTGTGATGGGATTAAAAGGTTAGAATTTCTTATCATAAACCAAGTTCTAAGTTGTACATGTCTTGAAAGAGAAAGAGAAGACTAATATTTAATGTTTCTTAGAGAGGGAGATACCTTTACATATGAAACCCAGCAAAGTTCTAAGTTATTAGCATAACATAAATCAGATGAGACAGGAAAGACAGTAAAGGAAGCATTAAGACCAGGTTAAGACTATATAAAATCTAAACAGTACTCAAAATAATCCCATTTAGAAACAGGTTGACATAATATTAAAATTTAAACCTCCTTGTGGAGGTCTGATATTACCTCTTTAGTCTGATATAAAAAATGTGTCGATCTTGTTACAAGGCAATAGAGACTGTTGGAATCTCTTGCTTTTCTATAATACAATCAAGAATCCAAGATGAAAACCAAAACAAAATTTGCAGGAGGATTATGACATATGATTGAATGTCTGCAGTCCAGGGAATTCCCAGGTTATTATGATCCCTTAGAGTTCACTAAATTCCTGGGTGTTCCCATTTTGAATTATGCCATGTGGTTGAATTAAGATGGTAGCAAGGTCACACAGGTCACCACCATTTTGAAAATGTTACTGTCCAAGATGACAACCAAGATGGGTCAGCAGCTTGGTTCAGTAAAAGGAAGAACCAGGTCATAAATAACCCAGGCATTCCCCCCAGATTCTCAAGCATCATATGTATGGGAGTGGAGCAGCAAAAACCATTGACCACACACCTACTTGGGAGAACAGCAGTTTATTTGAGAGAAAACAGACAGCTGGGCTGCCTCCCAGGGAGCAGAGAAACAGCAGCAAGCAGGGGAAGTCAGACATCTTTTATAGGAAGTTAGGTGGTTGGGTAACTTTCCATGCTGAAGGTTGAGAAATTTAGCTCAGGATTGGTTGGTCTCCCAAAAAGCAGAGGGACTTGCCAAGGGCTAAATTTGAACCCACTCTTTATGGAGCCTGTCAGGAACCTAACAACTACAATGTACTGTTTTTTCCCCTTTACATGTGAAGGAAAAAGTTCCCAGAAAATCCTACATCTTGGACTGAACATCCTGCAAAACTGACCAACTGATTAGCACTTTAAAGACTGTGGAGACTTTGGAATGTTGCACATCTAGAACGTATGTACATTTTATTTAAAGCATTGTTTAGCCATAAACAGTCACCCCTGACCTATCTCTTTGTGACCTAACATTCTTGTGACTAACAAAATGTATTAACAAATGTATTAGAAAGTGTTTTGCTTTATGACTTTTCTTTGTTCATGGTCACTCATATTTAGATCCTGAATAAAATATCTCATCCCCTTTGAGATGAGGGCTATGATTTTCTATTGACAGTTATGGCAACACAATGTGGGGCCCAAGAGTTATCCACTTTTTAACAACAGAATCACATGTTTGGAAGCAGACACCATCATAGATCCATTGAGTCTAGTCATCTGGTGTTGTCTCCTAAGGTGGACTGTGGTATGATCTTTCTGGGGCTTTTGGACCTCTCTTGGTTTGGTTGACACTGTCCATATGTTTATTCTGAGCTGGTTGTTTAAGGATCCCATTTGTTTGATACCTTTTTTAGTTTGGGTTTATTTTCAAAGTGTTTGTTTTAAGGTATCTGTTTTGCTTATTGCTTTGAAAGTATTTTGCTTTCAACATTAGGTTTGATTTTTTTAAAAATAATTTGCTGAGTATTTCACACAGGGATATAAGCATATAAGGTGTTTTGATCAAATCCATGCCCACTTCCTCCCCCCCAACTCCTTCCATATCGCCCCATCAATTTTTTTCTGATAATTTCATGTACTCTTTCTTCTTTTTTTTTTAATTGGGCTTTAATTTTTTATTGCTTTCAGACAGAGCTCTGAAGCCATGTTTGATTCTGATCATTTGTTTGTTAAAATTTGCTAGCAGTATATATTTTCTTCTTCTTTCTCTTTTTCTTTTTATCTGAACACTTCTCCAATATTCAATCTAAGGAATGGAGAAAGCACTCCCACAATTTTTGTGGCTTTGGGGAAGCCACCATGTAGGGTTGGATGAAGACTTTCCAGTGCAAAACACTCACACTCTCATTGTCCTGGGACATTCAGAAGACCATGGATATTGTGTTACTTGTTAGAAGCTTGGCATCCCAGAAAAGAAAGGGGCTTTAGAAGCTAGCACATCCAGCTCCTTCACTTCACAGATAAGAAAATGACCTCGGTCATTTCTTCCCTGGGCTATACAATTTCTGGTGTCCTGGTGCCAACATCTTTCCTGGAGTCCTGGACTGACCTCTAGGTCCAGAATCCCTACTACTTCCTGATCCTTTGCATCCAGACCAACCCAGTCCCTCCCTGCAATCCCCAGGAGCCCTCTGTGCCTGGTTCCACCCTCACCCCCCTTTGCTTCCCTGGGCTGCACAGCCTCTGGTGCTCTAGAGCCAGCAGATTTCCTGGGTAAGTCCAGCAGTGCCCATGACACCTTGACTCCCTCAGCCTCATTCACCCTCCCAGCTCCCCTACCCTGTCTCTCCTCCTAACCTGGGTACTGGCCCATTTCTTGTCTTGGCGCCCTAGACACTAGAGCTGACTTCTTGGCCCAGAGCCACCATTGCTGCTTCCAAATCCTTTGCATCCAGACCAACCCAGTTGCTCCCTGTGGTTCCCAGGAGAAATCTAGGCCCAGGCCTGCCCTTACCTACCTCTGCTTCCCTGCGTGGCTCAGCGACCACCTTTTTGGTGATAGCATCTTTCCTGGGTGGGTCTCAAAGCCTGCCGTGCCTTGACTCCCCCAGCATCAGTCACCCTCCCAGCTACCCTCCTAGTCTGGGTACTGGCCCATTTCTTATCTTGGCACCCAAGAACCCTGGGCTGACTTCTTGGCCCAGAATTCCCACTGCTTCTAATCCCTTTCATTCAGACCAACACACTTCCTCCCAGTAGTCCCCAGAAACTCACAGGGCCTCTTCCTGCCCCTACCTCCCTTTGGATCCCTCAGTGGAACAGCCATCAGCTTCTGGAGATCAGCATCTTTCCTAGGCCCTGCTCTCAGGCCTGCCCAGCCCCCAAATTCCTGAGGGCAGTATATTTCCTGGAGGGATCCAGACCTTAGGAGAAACATTAAGAGCCTCTGATCCTGATCTGACTTGGGCCTCTGTGGGAACTCCTGAAGATGAAAGCACTTTGGCTACTCCAATATAAAATCAAAACAGAGACCCTGAAGCCGAGACCAACCAGCTTTTCATCCCCAAAAAGTAAACAAAAAAGGCACACAGAGTTTACAAAAAGAAGCAGACATAAGCTCAACAAAGGAAGGCTTGAGTCTCACACAAGAATCAGAAATTACAAAAGAAATTCACATGTCAAAGTCACAGAGAAAAAATAATAACATGAAAAACCAAAATAATATATCCCCACCAAATACCAATAGTCTATAGAGGAGTACAGTGAGAACCGCCTAGAGATAACACAGGGCATGGAACTCAAAAGAACAATTATAAACATGATAAAAGAATTCAGTGAATTTAAAGAACACAAAGAAAGAAATCAAACAACTAAAGGAAGATAGGTATAAACTACTGAATTCAGAAAAGAGTTAGAAATATTGAAGAATGTAGGAAATGAAACACTCAGTAAGCCAATTAGAAATGACAGAAGAAAGCCTCACCAATAGGATGAATGAAATGGAAAACAGAATATCAAGACTGAAAGATAAAGTGGATGAATTATACCACTCAAGCAAAGATTATGAAAAATTAAAAAAAAAACCACAAGAATGGAATATGCAAGAATTGTGTGACACTATAAAAAGACCAAACGTACAAGTCATAAGCATACAGGAAGGAAAAGAATCTCACAAAAATGGTATGGACCCGATCTTCAACAGGACTGTGGAAGAAAATTTCCCCAAATTAAAGAAAGACATGTCCATACAAATACAAGAAGCATATAGAACACCAAATAGACAGGACCAGAAAAGAAACTCTCCATGGCACATCATAGTAAAAACACTAAATGTTCAGAACAAAGAGACAAGACTGAAAGCAACAAAAGAAAAACAACAAATCACATATAAAGGAAAACCCATCAGAATTACAGCAGATTTTTCAGTCCAGAAGAGCCTGGACCAAAGTATTCCAGGTTCTAAATGACCACAGATGCCAACCCAGATTACTTTACCAAATGAAAATGTCTATTATAGTCGAATAGGAAAGAAAAATCTTCCATTACATAATTAGGCTGAAAAAAATTCATGTCCACAAAACCAGCCCTTCAGAGAGTTCTTATAGCAATACAAAGGTGAAGGGCACAAAACAAACCTCAAGAAATATAAAAAGGTTGAAATAATTCCATGCATTCTATCAGAAAACAATGCAATAAAGCTTAAAATCAACACTGGAAGAAACCCTAGTAACCACATGAACACATGGAGATTAAACAACACACTTCTGAATGATGAATGGGTCAAAGGAGAAATTAAGAAAGAAATAAAAGTATTCCTGGAACTAAACGAAAAGGACAATATAACACAACAAAACTTCTGGAATAAGCTGAAAGCAGTCCTTAGAGGGAACTTTATAGCTCTAAGTGCCTATATTAGAAAATCAGAAAGAACACAAATAAATGACTTAACATTGCAACTAAAGACACTGGAAAAGCAACAACAAATTAAACCCAAACCCAGTAGACAAGAAGAAATAACAAAAATCAGAGCAGAAATTGATAGACCACTTTCCCCATTAACCACATGAAAGAGAGCCTCTTCAAATCAACAAAAACAGAGATGAAAGGGGAACTATCACAATAGGCACCAAAAAGATCCAGAACATTATAAGGGAATACTTTAAAAACCTGCATGCTACTAAATTTGAAACCCTAAAAGAAATGGACAGGTATCTAAAAGCATGGGAACCACCAAAACTAAACCAAGAAGTGATTAACAGCTTAAGCACATCCATAACACATAAGGAAATTGAAACAGTAATAGGAAACCTCCCAACTAAAAAAATCAGCCCAGGACCAGATGGATTTACAGTAGAATTCTACCAGACATTTAAAGAGGATCTACATCCAATACTTAATTTATTCAAAAAGAAAGAAATGGAGGGAGAACTTCCAAATTCCTTCCATGAAGCCAACATCACTTTAATACCAATGTCAGGTAAAGGTACAACCAGAAAAGAAAACTATAGACCCATATCATTAATGAACATAGATGCAAAAATCCTCAAGAAAATACTTGCAAACCACATGCAGACATACATCAAAAAATCATCCACCATGATCAAGTCAGCTTTATTCCAGAGATGCAGGGATGGTTCAATATATGTAAGTCAATAAACGACATGAATCATGTAAATGGGCTCAAAGACAAGAACCACATGGTCATCTCAATAGATGCACAGAAGGCCTTTGACAAAATTCAATATGCATTTATGTTTGAAGTCCTAGAGGGAATTGGACTGAAGGGAACATACCACAACATAATTAAAGCCATATATAACAAACCCACAGACAATGTCATTCTAAATCGAGAAAAACTGGAAGCATTCCCATTGAAATCAGGAACCAGACAAGGCTGTCCACTATCTCCACTACTTTTTACATAGTGCTTGAAACTCTTGCAAGAGTAATAAGACATAGAATCAAATTAAAGTAGTAATAATTGGAAAGGAAGAGATCAAATTATCCATTTTTGTAGATGATATGGTTTATGTTTAAGAGATGCCAAATTTCCACCAGATAACTCCTAGAAATTAGTAACACGTTCAATAAAGTAGCAGGTTACAAAATTAATCTACAAAATTCTGTAGCCTTTCTATATACCAATAACAAGCAATCAGAGAAAGAGTACATGGAAACATTCCCTTTCACAATAGCTTCAAAAAAAAAATCTCTGAATAAACCTGACCAAAGACATTAAAGACCTCTACAATGAAAATTTTAAATCTTT
>NW_008345222.1:391740-413464 GCF_000622305.1 Nannospalax galili
GGGAAAAAAATTCTAAGATTCATATGGAAGCATGAAAGACCTCGGATAGCCAAAGCAACCCTGAGCACTAAGAACAATACTGGGGGAATTACTACACCAGATATTAAACTGCATTACAGAGCTATAGTCAGAAAAACATCATTGTACTAGCAAAAAAATCGACCCATAGATCAATGGAACAAAATTGAAGACCCAAATATGAGCAAATGCAATTCAGCCACCTGATATTTGGCAAAGGGGCCAAGAACATTCACTGGAGGAAAGACACCATGTTCAATGGTGCTGGCAAGACTGGATCTCCACCTGTAGAAGAATGAAACTAAAGCCCTATCTTTCACCTTGCATAAAAGTCAACTCCAAATGGATCAAAGTCTTCAGTGTGAAGCCTGAAACTCTGAAACTGTTAGAAGGAAACATTGGCAATAACCTATAAGATATAGGTGTAGGAAAGTATTTTCTAAACCGGACATTAATTGCTCAGGAAACAAAGTTAAGAATCAACAAAAGACCTCGTTAAAATAAAAAGCTTCTGTACATCAAAAGAAGAAACCAAGGAAGTGAAGAAAAAACACCCACAGAATGGGAGAAAATCTTCACCAGCGACACATCTGACAGAGTTTTAACATCCAGAATATGTAATGAACTCAAAAAACAAAGAATCAAGAAATGAAGTAACCCAATTAAAAGATGGGCTAAGGAACTGAACAGAGAGTTCTCAAAAAAAGAAATAAAGACAGCTAAGAAGAATCTTAAAAGGTGGTCAACATCACTAGTAATTAGGGAAATGCAAATTAAAACCACTCCAAGATTTTATTTTACCCCAGTCAGACTGGCTAAGATCAAAAGCACAAATGAACAAAATGTCAGACAGGATGTGGGGACAGGGGAACACTCAACCAGCTGGTGGGACTGCAAACTTGTTCAACCTCTATGGAAACCAGTGTGGAGAACTCTAAAAAACTACAAATGAGGGGCTGGAGAAATGGCTCAGCAGTTAAGAACACTGACTGTTCTTGCAGAAGACCTGGGTTCGAATCCCAGCACCCACATGGCAGCTAACAACTGTCTATAATTCCAGTTCCAGGGGATCCGACAGCTTCTTCTGTCCTTTGCGGACATTGCACGACATGGGTGTACTTACCTACATCCAGGCATAACACTCATACACATAAAAGAAAAATAATAAATAAAATATTTTTTAAAAAAAACTACAAATGAACCTACCATTTAACCCGGTTACTACTCTTTGGCATATGCCTAAAGAACTCATCCTATTGCAGAGACACTTGTACATCCATGTTTGTTGCTGCTCTTTTCACAATAGCTTAGAGATGGAAACAACCTAAGTGTCCCTCAATTGATGAGTGGATAATGTTAATGTGGTTCATATATATGATGGAGTTTTACTCAGCAGTAAAGAAAGATGAAATCATGAACTTTGCAGGTAAATGGATGGAACTAGAAATTGTTTTACTAAGTGAAGTAACAGACTCAGGATAAAAGAAAAAAAAAAAAACAGGACGAATGTTCTCCCTAATACTCTCTCATACATGGATCCTATCACCAAATCCTGATATGTGAATATGTATCCAGACATAACTACAGGAACGAGGATAATGAAAAAGAACCAGGGAGGTAAAGGAAAAGAAAAAAATCTGAAAGAGAAGAACAATAGGAAACAGGTGTTAATAGGGAGATATGGATAAAAATGGGGTTATTTTAAGTGGGGGAAGGCTATACAAGGAACATAGTGGATAAAGGGAAAGAAGGAGCTCAAGAAAGGAGGGACTATATGAGAAGGGTATTAAGGGAGAAATGGAAAAATGGGAGTACCTTAAAAGGGGAAACCATGGTGGAAGGGCTAGACAATGTGAGAGATAAATAATGTCTAGCTACTTTAGAAAAACCAGAGGGAACCATTTTAGTCCAACAGCCTACTGACAAATTATACATACAACTAGATCAAGCAATATAATATACGTCTAGACAAGGTTTATTTGAGAATTTTTGGTCTTTGCCCAAGCTTTATCTACATGGCACACGGTAATTAAAAGTACCAGACTGGTGGAATTAATCTTCTTGGATGTTTAACAGCTATATTTTTGGGCCTATACTAATTTGGTCAGAGGGACAGAAAGGACAGTTTTTTGCCCTTGCCCTCCTAGGTTGACTAAGTTCCAGGGGACTATGAGCATCTCTCAAAATGTCCTGTAACTGTGGTGAGACACCTGATCTCTTCATCAAGGAGGCTGTGGAGACCCCACCAGATGGACTTGAATCAGTATCCAGTCTACAAAGAGGAGGGTCAACACAGAGAAAACATTTCCTCCATGCTTCCAAGCAAAGCCAGCTATGGTCATGCAGGACCTTTGACTTATCTTCACATAGAAGGAACTGGTAGAAGAAAGGAGCCAGGGGCTCCTCCCAAGTCCATCTGACCCCTGAGGAACAGATCCTCAAACGGCCTTAAAAGTAAAGATAAATTGATTTATCTTGGCCAAATGTAGGGTCTTAAATGACCAAAAGGAAAGTATAACCAAAAATTAAAGGGGTAAATATAATTTTTTAAGAGTCCATATGTATAGCTAAAGGCTACACAATGAGGAACAATGTCAGACAGGAGATACCTTCCTTTGAGTTGTTGGCCAGGGTGGCCCAAGAGACTCCAAGATAGTAATCCAGTGTAGAACTGGAAAAATGAACAGCAGACCCCAATCTTATCTAAAGGAATATTGAGAACTGATTGCTGCTGGATGAGGAACAGCTGATCTTCCTAAAACAAGGAATTCTAGATAGGCTGACTAGATTCAGCAGATGAACAAACACTGGGGAATGGCTGGGGGTTCTGGCAACACAGTAGGCAGTAACAGGGATGACAGAGTATATGGGCTCCACTGGAGGGGGGGGAGACTATGGGAAGGTGCCATTTGGGAAGTGGGTATATAGATGAATAAGATTGTTTGGGATATTCTGTATGATATACACACACAAAAATATCAACAAATAAAAAAATGAGTTATATTTGAGGAGGAAGCATAAAAATTTACTTCATGTTAATTAGTGGAGGTGATAAACTTTACCATTGAAATCTGCTTGATGACTTTATATCCATGCTCAAGTGCCAAGGATCTGAGTGTAATCAACTGTGACTACTAATAATCAAATACATAGATATTAGAGACACATGTGCAAATATCTAAGTGTTAGTAGTATTAAAATGAATGTTTCTGTAGGAAACAGTATATTTTAAAATGAAATGGGGATCTTTTTTAAAGGTTAAAAACTCAATCAATTTTATGTCTTACAGGGTTTATAATGTGTTCAATATTGTATAACTGTATTAATTCAACTGTGAACCTAAAAATTTACAGCCACTTTTGAAAGAGATGTACCTTTGCTCTGGAAATTGTTATTGAATATAGTAAAGCTGTAATGAAATGCTTCTTCTAATCACGTGGTTATTAATTAAAATAAATAAATTTTAAAAAGGAATGGAGAAATGTTTCAAGAAAAACAGATATTTTGTATTTCAACTGGTTTTAGGGTTTATTACAAATGTAAAAAAAATTTAAAAATGTAACTTAGGGGATGTGTACCAGTTTTCAGGTTCTTATTTGATGAGGCTTGCTTGCTTTTGAAGTGTCTGCACTAAAGAATCCATTTTTGTTTATTTCAGAAGCAATGTGTTTCTGATTGCTTGGCTTGTTTTTAGTATTGGAGGCTTCCAAAGACCTTTGAAGGTCTTTTGGTTTCTGTTTGTGGTCTGTCTTGGTTCTGTTTGGTTTTGATATGTTTTTATTTAGTTGGCCTTTGTCTCCAGATACTCCTCCAATACCTAAATTTGCATTTTTTCACTGTGATTTATCCTGTTTATTGATTGCAACTTTGCTTCCTTTTCTTAGGAATATTAGCAGTGCCTGGTAATAAAGGTGCTGAAGACAAGAGTCACTTTGTTCCCTCCACCCTTACAAAGTGGAGGCGTAAGGGGGAAACTCTGCATGACTTGTAAGGGCCTCATAAGGAAACCTGATAAACATACACAATTCCTGGGTCAAAAGGAAACTTATTGGCTCTCCTGGGAAGAGACACATGAGGCCTTCATCTTCTAGTGTCATGAGTCTCCTCATATTTTATAAATGTGCAGGATAAACCCAGGGGGAGAAGACAATCTTAGTGTGAAAACTGAGAAAATCCATCCCCCAAAGTAGCACAGAAACCAGATCCAAAGCACATATTCCCCAGTATTAGGTGACATTCCGGACCACCAGGAATGACCACCAGATTCAAGCAAATTGGGATTAACCAGATTCTTATTCAAACTATGTAGCTGACAACATTCTCTAGAGAATGGGTGTAGAATCTGTGGTGGGTTTCTGAGTAGGGGTGGATTTCTAAAGGTAGAAACTGTTAGGGAAAGAGGAATTTACTGCTTGTTTGAATATACTGCTTGTTTAAATTTACTGCTTGTAACCAATTAACTCAACTAGAGACAGGCATCCGAAGATAGAGGCAAAGTGCTATAACCCCCAGAGCCTGACCTGTTCTGTGTCATGTCATGTCTGCTTACACAAGATAACAAGAAAGAGTTGTACCAGGCACATACCAAGCATCTCTTCCCAATTGAGACACCTGAAGGGAGCTATAACATTTTTTCTTGTTTTAAAGTTATTGGTTTGTGAAATGCTTGCTTTGAAACTATTGGCTGTATAAACGCGGGCTTTTGTGTAACGGTTGTGGAAGCCTATATAATCTTTACCTAAAATTGTCTCAGGGTCGATTGCTCTAACCAGACCTGCGTGTCTTGGAAGGATGGTCGGCCTGGTTTACTAAAACTCTGTTTGATTTTTGCATCTCCGTACTCTTGTATTTGTTCTTCAGAAGAGACCCACGGAGTCATGGACCCTAACAAAACCACATTGCTTCATTATTGTGGAATGTGTAACTACAAGGGGAGAGATTACACTTCCCTCAGGGCCTATCAATAAGCCTGTATACAGAAGCAAAACAAACAATAGTTAATCATCCCATGATAGTCACAAGACAGAGGGGCATTTTGAGGGGTTGTTGGAACTAAGTTTAAGCTTAGGTCTGACTTGCCTGAGACAAAAATGCAGGCAAAGTTCAAGATGGAGCCACTTGCACTAGTACAGCAGTTATAGTAGAAAGTTTTGTAATTTTTCAAAAGAAAATAAATAAATAAAAAATAAATAAATACATAAATACACAAATAAGTTAAATGGGAAACAAATTTTCCAAAGGAAGAAGGGGTTTGAAGATAAACTGCTATGTGGCACTATAGCTGATATTGTGTATGGTAATTATGGACATTGAACTTGCAAGTATTTGGAAAAGAGGGGAGACCTAACCAAATAAATATATCTTGGCTCCCTAATAGGGAATATTTGATGTCCAAAATTAATATTTGTTTTTGTGTGCATTTAACTAGAAGTCCTAGGCAGTAGAACTTCAAACCATTACCTATGCAGTTTGCTTTAATTAAATGGTAAAATCATCTGAAAAGGCAAAGGAAATTATAAAATTGATAATTTATAATAACAAGAGCTCCAAAAACCCCATGGGAATAAGGGGAATATTAAAGTTAAGAAATTAATTAATTTTTAGAGACTGTATCAGAACTAAAGATAAATTCTAAGACTAGTCCTATCTTTCTCTGACCTTTCCTTCATTATCTCCTACCACAAAGCTTTATATGCAAATAGATTATGACCTGTTTTAAGAAAGACTACTTTTCTTCTGGGAAGCTCTACACACTTGGATATATCTCATTTTTTCCTTGCCTGAGCAGCTCTTTTGCCCTTAACTTTCATGCTTAAGCCTGCATTAAATTGTCTTCATTATGCTAGCTATTCCTAAAATTCCCTACAGCAATTGAAGTCATTGAAGCAATTGATCCTGGTTTCATTTGGGTAGAGGCCTCTAAAACTTGGAATTCCTCAGGCTCCTAAGAATGACTTAACTCTGTTACTCCTGAAGTTTCTGGGAACTCCTGTTGAGATCTATCCTGAAGCATTGTTGGTGAGTTTCTCATCTGTCACTTGTATGATCTATCATGCTAAGCACTGCCTGGTTCCTTTACTTCTATTTTTCTTGCCAGAGACCGACTTAAAAATTGCGTAGACTCATTCATACTCTGGTACCTGGGTAAGATACAATAACATGTGGAATTTTCTGGGATACATCAAGAAAGATGATCCCCATGATTGCCTAAGCCAAGCTCTTGCCTCTAATGGAACAGCCTAAGGCAAAATGAGATTAAGTGCCACATGTTCAAAGTAACTGCATTTAAATTTTATTTATTCTTAACAGGAAGTCTTAATGTTTCCTTTACTGTCCTTCCTGCCATCTCTGATTTATGTGATTTTTATAGTTTAGACAAGGGGAAATCTGCTGGTTTCATATTTAAAGGTTTCTCCCCCTTTTAAAAACATTAAATATTAGTCTTCTCTTTTGAAACCTGTAAAACTTAGAACTTAGTTTATGGCAAGGAATTCTAATCTTTCTTAACCTGCCTGGGGCAATGGAGTTGTCCTTCCTTTTAAACTATATCTGACTGACCATGCAATGCACCCTTATGCAAAAGTAAAATCTACTTTGCCACGTTACTATTGCTTTGTCCACAGGTTCTTTGTGAGATATTGATAGGGTTCTTGTATTTTATCTATAACACCCTTCAGTTATTTAGCCCGTAAAAAGGGAAAGAGATAGCACCTTAAGTCTACATGGCAGACTCCATCCTTCCTTTTAGGCCACTAAGACTTTTTTACATATTAAAGAGTTAGAGATATAAATTGTCCTCTCCTGCTCTTTGGTGTACCTAGAACATAACTGTATCATGTGTACCTATAATTGTTTTCATGTGTTGTTTGTGTCAAGACAATTTTTTTTAAAACAGTGGCCACTTCAGCTTTTCCTTTCTCATTATTTTTATTGTGCACAAGAATCATTTTTATTTTTATTTTTGTCACTACAGATTAAAATGCACATGTGCAGGTTTATACATGTATTTTGCTAATGTATTAAAAGGCCTGATAACCAGGCGTGGTTGCACATGCCTTTAATCCCAGCACTTGGGAGGCAGAGGCAAGCGGATCTCTGTGAGTTCTGGTCTACAGAGTGAGTTCCAGTTCAGCTGGGGCTACAGGGAGACCCTGTCTCAAAAAGACCGAAAAAAAAGGCCTGATAAATGATAAATATATACTGCCTTATAAACAAGTACTCTAAACATCTAAAAACTCATTAACCAATATCTTTGAGTCTAGTAAGTGTTTCACAAAACCTTTAAATGCTAATTGTTTATACAAAATGGCATTTGTTAAAATCATAAGACAAACATTTCAGTAAGCTATAAAATCTAGCATTATACACACACAGATTTGTATTAACATTTCCTTCTAAAACAGGTTGTAAGTAAATAAATCTTAAAATATTTATTTCAATTGTATAACAGAGGTAACAATCATTTCTCTTTCAAAATATTCTTAATATGAAACTATGAAATGTAAGGTTTTATTAAAGCTAGGCTGCATGTGTAACAATGAATATATGTTTTCTAAAGACCTTTGTGTTGTTTTCTTTTCAGAATGAAAATTACAGGATATGTATTCTCAGCAAAGAGTAATTACAAAATCTTGGTTGCTTCATAAAAATATATCTATTTTATATATGATTCTGTATGTATATACTCATCTACATGACCTTATTTAAAAAGTATATATTTTACTTAGCATCAAATTGGCTTATAAGTAACTGTTCATATAAACTGGAGTTGTTAAATTAGCCCAGCTTCCCTTTGGCTACAGTATAACTAAAATATTAAGGGAAGAGGTCCTAACTCCAACAGACTAAGTTAGCTTGGCCACATATCGAGTATGTTAATTGAAGATATTAAATCAGTGTGACTATTTTGGCACAACAAATAGAGGTGACTGATTGTCCTAGATATTTTAAATCTAGAGTTCAACATGAGTTTTTAAGTTAAAATATTTAAAGAGTCGTTAAGACAAGATATATTAAATTATACAATCTTGTCAAGATGTTATCTCCTTGATCCCTATCTCTTAATATGATAAAATTTTTATTCCAAGGATTAAGAAAGATCACTTCTCTCTGATTTTTGTTTCTTAAAAAATTTTAATTGAGTTTTTTAAATTTCATACAACAGTTCCTAATCAAATTTATACCTCCTCCCCCATCCATGTCCCCCAACCCCCCACCAGACTTCACGTAGTCTGCCATATATGTTAAGTCTAATCTAGTCAAGCATTTGTACCCAGATGTCCTTCAGTGTAAATTCGTCCACTGGAATCTAGTCAGCCCATCTGGAGAGCATATGTATTTATGTATTTATAAATATAAGCAGTTTAAGACTTTTTTGATTACTACTACCTCTTTTAAGTCAACAAACAGGTTTGTTGAGGAACATTTCTTTGCCATGCTTATGTAAAATCAGCTCTAAATATTTGAAAAGAAAAATCAGTAATTTAAAAATACCTGCTTCAAAGCTTACAGAGACATGTTAAAGTTTAAGACATATTAAAGTTTGTAGCTAATCTTAATGTGTTACATTATAATAAGATATTTCTGCTTTAAATTGAAAAAATGTATTTTAGCAAACTGCTTGATAAATGATCAGCATAATTAATACAAAGGTAAACAGGTGGAAAAATGAAGTAAGATCCCAAAATTTTATCTTCTGGATGCCTCAAACCCTAATGAGAAGTGAGTGTTTTTTAACAAAAATAATTTCAAAGTTCCTGTTATAAGACATCTTTACCAAATAATTAGTTTAAATTGCTTAAGAAAAAAAACAAGGCTATTCATATTTTACCTGTTCTTATTACTGTTCGATATTTAAGATACCATATATATGTTTTCTATGTTTTAGATATAGCTTCCTGAATTCTCATTTTAACTATCTTATATGAAAATATTTTCTAAATTTTATATAAAAAACAACAACCAAGGTAAATAAAATATAAATGGAAAGGTTAGAGTTATGACATATATTTCTAGAAAAAAAAAATGCTTTTGGTTTAAAAGGAACTTTTCCAAGATGGAAGTGAATGAAAATAATGTTAAGAGAGTATGTAAACTATTTATCAAAGATTAAGAAAATTATACTTAAAGAAAGCAGATGACAGGATTATGTAATTAAGTTGATTATAATATAATGGTTATTAAAAATTTTGGGATCAAAATTCAGTACCCTGAGGTAAAATTAATGCTTGATTCTCTGTTTACAACAGCAACAATAAAAATGTTTTCTTAAGATTTAGTTGGCTTAGAAAAAAAAAGAGGATTTTTAAATGTTATTACTAAAATGTCAGAATTAGTTTCAGGTTCTTTCTTAAAGAATAAATGAAGAAAACCAAGATATTTCATCAACTGAAAAAAGAAGGGGAAATCACATAAAATGCTCCATTCAACTAGTGAGAAAAGACTGTATCCAGGTACTTCTAACCTGCTCCTGTGCTATAAAATTCATGGAAATGAACTTTAAGTGTCTCACATGCCAACTTCATCTAAGACCTCATCCATGTAGACTTCAGAGATGCTAGATGGTACTTTTCTTCAACAGACTGGCAATCAAGTATCCCCAAGTACCTGAACATTTCCTTAAACTCTTTTATAGTTAGCTATTTTTAATGGTTTCTGATATTTAATATTTCACTTAATATATTCCTAATTATAAAATTGTGCTAATTTTTGTTTAAATTAAGTTATAAATGATGTTATCAAAAATAAAAACAACAAACAAAAAAATTTTTAAAATTTAAAAATGATGATATTATCTCCTTTCATTAATTATGGGATTTTTGTTAGGATTATTTGCTTACAAAGAACCCCTACCTTACTCAACTAGTTTTCGTGTTTAAAAGATTTAAGTGTTTTCACTTTGTAAATCTATGTATGCATTTTTCTAATTATTCAGTATAATTTGGATAAAAAGCCCAGTTTTCAAATTCAAATTTGCATGTATTATATTGTTAGAGCAGCTGTGTCCCAAACAGTCTGTTTCCTCTGAGGGGCAGGGCCTGCTGAGAAGAACTGACTGTGGAGGGGGTGACTTTCTGCACATCTTGGGACTGAAGCTGTGAATAGGGCAGTGGGGCGTGGAGAGAAAGATAGCCATGGATGTGAGAGGAGGCATATATGTACCTGGGGCAAGACTGTGGACCCAAGATGTGGGGGAGAAAGTTAATGGAGACTGTGGGTGGGTGCTGAAGTGATCTGAAACAGCAGGCCAAGCTGCACAAAGCTGAGTGCCAGGTGTTCATTTCTTTGTAAGTGCCTCCATTTCCCACCTCCCTACCCAAGTTATAAAATGAAAAATTCACCTAAAGATATGTTATATGGTTTGTCTTATAGCACAAGAGACCCCAAGAGAACTCAGGCAACAGTAGCAAAAAGCCCCATAAATTTAACTTGTCCAGACTAAAAAATGTCTAGTCTATCTGTTGGAGGATCTACTTTTCCAGTCTCACTGGTCAATTACCTGGTGATAGTGAGAGACCTGAGTGACTCCATCTTGGATAAAACCTCCATGGGACTGACCCAGCCCTGAACCCTGTTCCAGGAAAAGCCACAAAAAAGTATACTTGGAACAGATAGAGAACAACTCCCCCACCAACAGTCAATTAACCAGGGACAGGAAAATACTAAAAGTCCAGATAGCTCTTCAGATTTCCTGAAGGCAGCAGTTTATGGTTTGGCACTGGGCTGCAACCAATCAGATGCTTGCCAGGCTGGATACCCCCTACTTGTTGAACTTGCTGAAATAAACCTATAAAAACCTCTGTCTCCCAAAGCAAGGGGTCTCACATCTGAGATCCACTGGGTTGGTGACAGACTGGGCTCAAGCTTAAGCTTGCAACAACAACAAAACCCTTGTGTGTTTGCATCAGTCAGCTCCTTGGTGGTCTTTGGGGTCTTGCGAACTGGGCACAACATTTTGGGGGCTCGTCTGTGATCCCCAAGACCCCCAGGACCCATGAACCAAAGGGTTCCTGGCTGGTTGGTAACTGTCTGTTTGTTTCTAGTTGTGCCTGTCTGTGTCTGTCACAGCTTTTGTTTTGAGCATTGAGGCAAACTTGTGAGCCATGTGGTCAGGAGCAGTTGGAGCAGACACGCTGGATGACCATCACCACAGAGGTCTGGAAAATGCTCCAGACCCTGGGAGGGGGGGATGGAGGGCCCCAGACTCTGTTTATTTCTGTGAAAGGACAAGAAGGGTCACTCCTGTGGCACAGAAGTTTGCCGCTGTCCTATTTTCAGTTTTCTTCCACACGAGTGAGTGAATTTGCTACTTGGCCTTCTGTGTGTCTTTCTGGTTCTCTGTCTTGTCTTTGGTTGTCTATTTCCCTGTAACTGAGAAGGACTCAATGGGACAGACTCCCTCTACACCCCTGAACCTGGTTCTTTCACATTTTGGAGAGGTTAAGACTCAAGCCCACAACCTCTCTTTGTAAGGAATGATAAACTAACTACTTTCTTTAGGTCTGAATGGCCCACTTTCAACGTGGGATGGCCCTTGGAGGGGTCCTTTGATCCTGCTGTCATTAACACAGTTGAGAAAATTATTCTTCAGCTGCATGTAGGACCCACGTATCAAATATCATATGTAGTGGTCTGGGGAGATTTAGTTAATAACCCCCCTCCTTGGGTCAAGTCTTTTCTTCCTTTACAGAAAACTGAGGTGCTGACAGCTGCAGAACAGAAAAAAAGACAACCCAGAAAACACCTAAACCTGAAACCAAACCATCAGTACTGTCACTGTACCCTGTCTTACAGGGCAGCACAGAAGAAAATCTAATTTTTCCTCCCCCTCCTTATCCACCTCCTCCACAGGAGGTACCCCCTCCAGAACCAGCACCCCTGATACCAGATTCTTCACAGGCACAAGGGGAACTGGCTCAGGGGACTAGGAGTAGAAGGACAGCAACATTGGAGTGTCCAGACTCTACTGTTTTACCCCTCAGAGTTGCTGGCCCCATGGATGAGGTCAGCAACCAGCTCCATCAGTATTGGCCATTCATCACTAGTGACCTTTACAACTGGAGAACCCAGAAAGCTCCCTTTTCTGAAAATCCTAAGGAGCTTATTAATTTATTAGAAACTGTCTTACTCACACACCAACCCAATTGGGATGATTGTCACCAATTATTACAAGTCCTGTTTACCACAGAGGAAAGGGAACGCATCCAAACAGAAGCCAGGAAATTAATTGCTGGCAATACTGGTGTCCCTACTACTGACCCAACACTGATTGATGTTGTCTATCCACTGACCTGGCCTGATTGAGATTATAATACTGCAGAAGGTAAGGGGAGGCTTCTGGTTTACTGCCAGGCTTGGTTGGCAGGTCTCAAAGCAGCTGCTCATAGGCCAACTAATTTGGCAAAGGTATATGATATTAGTCAGGAACTAAATGAAAGCCCAGTTGCATTCTTGGAGTGAATAATGGATGCCTTCTGCAGGTACACTCCAGTAGACCTGGAGGCCAAAGATAATATAGTGGCAGTGGCCATGGCTTTTGTTAACCAGTCGGCTCCAGATATAAAGAAAATACTCCAAAGTGTGGAGAGACTGGGTGAGAAGAGCTTAAGGGATTTAATAACTGTGGCAGAGGAAGTATGCAATAATAGGGATAGTGCAGAGGAAAAACAGATAAAGGCAGAAAGGAGGCAGAACAAGGATGTGGCAAGGATCCTGCTGGCTGCCACTGCAGATCCAGAGGACTGGCAGAGGCGTCTGAGACATAGCATCGGGCAAAGGAGGTAAGGAAGACTTTCAGAAAAGACGGTGACCTCGACTAGGGAAAAATCAGTGCACATAATGTAAAGAAGAAGGCCATTGGGCCAGAGAATGCCCCAATAAGGAAAGCCCCACCAAGGTACTCAACCTTGGGACAGGAGATAATAACTAGGGGAGACAGGGTTTGGCCCCCCTTCCCTAACCTAGGGTAACCCTAAAGGTGGAGGGAAAACCCACCAGTTTTTTGGTGGATACAGGAGCCCAACACTCAGTGCTCCTCAAGCCTGATAGCCCCCTGTTAAACAAAGTATCATGGGTCCAGGGGGCCATGGGAATGAAACAATATCCATGGACTACCCAAAGAACAGTGGACTTGGGAATGAGCCAGGTATCCCATTCTTTTATGGTCACACCAGAATGCCCATACCCCTTGCTGGGGTGGGATCCGTTGACAAAATTAGGAGCCCAGATACACTTCTCGTCAGAAGGTACCTGAATATTAGACAAATCAGGAGAGCCCATCCATGTGTTGACCACTACCTTGATGGATGAGTATCATTTATAGAAACCCGCCCTGACATGAGATTCGGCCATTGAGGCCTTGATGGAGAGATTCCCCTCAGCATGGGCTGAAACCTGAGGGCTGGAGTTAACTAAACATGGGGCTCCAATCTTTGTAGAACTAAATCCAGGAGTTGATCCAGCCAGAATTTGTCAGTATCCAATGTCCTTGGAGGCCCGATTGGGCATCACTCTGCATATCAGGAGGCTATTGGGCTCAGGGCTTTTAAGGCCCTGTAAATCAGCATGGAACACCCCCCTGCTGCCAGTAAAGAATCCCCATTCCAATGACTATAGGCCAGTGCAGGATCTGTGGGAAGTGAACAAACGGGTGATGGACATTAACCCTACATTGCCTAATCCTTATACTTTATTAAGTGCACTCCCACCAGAACATCAATGGTATATAGTTCTGGATTTAAGAGATGCCTTCTTTAGCCTTCTCTTAGCCCCGAAGAGTCAAGAATATTTTGCCTTTGAATGGTATGACCTGGACAAAGGACTTAATGGGAAATTAACATAGGCTAGACTTCCTCAAGGGTTCAAAAACTCACCGACCATTTTTGATGAGGCATTACATGAGGATCTGGGTGAGTATCAGGCTCAGCATCCCCACTCAGTCTCTTGCAGTATGTGGATGACTTATTTGTGGTGGCAGGCAGCCAAGATGCTTGCATGGATGGCACAGGATGCCTATTGCAGACATTGGGAAGCCTGGGCTGTTGGGCCTCTGCTAAAAAGGCCCAACTATGCAAACAATAAGTCCAATACTTGGGCTATATACTCAAAGAAGGTTAGTGCTGGCTCTCTGATGCCCGAAAAGAAACTGTCCTCAGGATCCCTACCCCAAGGAACCCATACCAAGTACGAGAGTTCCTAGGGTCCACCAGGTTCTGCAGGTTATGATACTGGGTTTTGCTGAGATTGCTAAGCCCCTATATGAGGCCACTAAGGAAAGGCCAGGAGAATTTTCCTGGACAGAAGCTCACCAACAATCATTTGAGGCATTAAAACTGGCCCTACTGTCTGCCCCTGCCCTCAGGCTACCTGATGTGACTAAACCATTCTATTTGTTTGTGGATGAAAACAAGGGTGTAAAGCCAAGGGAGTTTTGACCCAACCAATCAGTCCATGGAGCCATCCTGTAGCCTATTTGTCTAAAAAACTGGACCCAGTGGCTGCAGGCTGGCCACCATGTCTCCGCATTATTGCTGCCATAGCACTACTGGTAAAAGATGCTGACAAACTGACTTTGGGCCATAACTTGACCATCACCACACCACATGCAGCTGAAGGAGTTTTAAAGCAGCCCCTGGACAGATGGCTAAGTAACACCCACATAACTCATTATTAGGCATTACTTCTTAATCCTGCTAGAATCACCTTCCAGGTACCAGTTGGCCTGAATCCAGCCACGCTTTTGCTGGACCCAGACTTGGATGCCTTCCTGCATGATTGTGCCAGAATCCTGGCCCATGTCCATGGTACCTGATCAGATTTGAGAGATATCCCGTTATCTGATGCTGAAGTAACCTGTTTCACTGACAGGAGCAGATTTGTCCAGGATGGCAAGAGGTATGCAGGGGCGGCTGTAGTATCATTAACCAGGATCATTTGGGCAGAGCTTCTGCCCACCGGCACTTCAGCCCAAAAGGCTGAACTTATTGCCCTAAGGTGCTAGTATTGGGAAAGGACAAAAAGCTTAATGTGTATACAGACAGCTGATATGCCTTTGCCACCATGCATGTTCATGGGGCAACATATCAGGAATGGAGCTTATTAACAGCAGAGGGAAAGATGGTCAAAAATAAAGAAGAAATCCTAACATTGCTGAAGGCTCTCTGGCTGCCAAAGAAATTGGCAATTATCCACTGCCCAGGTCATCAAAAAGGGGATGATCTGATTTCCCAAGGAAACAATCGAGTGGATCAGATGGCTAAAGCTGCCCTCCAAATTAACCCAATCTTGGTCATCACATTAATTGGCCCAGGTGACCCAAACCTCCCCAAAAAGCCCAAATACACCAGGGCGGACCTAAATGGATAAATGGACTGCTGAGGACCCAAAGCCTGGAAGGATAGTGGAGGTCAACAGAAGGGAAGCTGATCCTCCTGGAAAAATTAGGAAAACAAATGTTGGAAAAAATACACCGTTCTTCCCACATGGGCATCAAGAGGATGCAGGACTTAATTCGACATGCTGAAGTAAAAATCAAAGAGGCTAACTTAAAGATTAAAGACATTGTCAATGGCCGTAAAGCTTGCCAACTCACTAATGCAGTGCCAAATATTAGAAACCCAGGAATCAGACTTCGAGGGAGAAAACCTGGAACCTATTGGGAAACAGATTTCACTGAGGTAAAACCTGGCAGGTACAGATACCGTTATTTGCTCGTCTTTGTAGTGGCAAAGAAACTGTTGGAAGACATCCTCCCCAGGTACAGTTTTCCACAGATAATAGGGTCAAATAATGGACTGGCTTTTGTGTCCAAGGTAAGTCAGAGTCTGGCCACAGTTCTGGGGATTGATTGGAAACTACATTGTGCTTATAGACCCCAGAGTTCAGAAAAGGTAGAGAGAATGAATAGAACTCTGAAAGAGACCTTAACTAAATTGACCTTAGAGACTGGCAGTGACTGGGTGACTCTCCTTCTGTTAGCACTCTATTGAGTGTGTAACTCCCCTTACCAGATGGGATTAACCCCTTTGAGATCATGTTTGCAATGCCCCCTCCTATTATTCCTAACATTCAGGCAGAGAAGATTATTGAATTCGAAGACTGGGACCTGTTGGACGACCTCAGGGGAGTCCAATGGTCCCATAAACATGTATGGTCTAAACTACATGCTCTTTATGAGACAGGACCCCCTCCAGAACCTCATCGATATAGACCTGGTGACTGGGTCTATGTTAAGAGGCATCGGCAAGGATCCTTAGAGCCACAGTGAAAGGGGCCCTATGTCATCCTACTGACCACCCACAGCCGTCAAAGTGGATGGTGTAGTATCGTGGATCCACCACACACACGTATGGCCGGCTGGCCCATTCACCATAGAGGACTGTGCATCCCCAGCTTCAGGATGGAGAGTTTCAAAGGACCCCAACAATCTGCTCAAGCTAAAGCTCACATGATTTTCAAACTGTTGACTGTATATACTCTGTTCCCCATGATAGCCACTCCTGCTCCTGGAAGCCCATATCAACCTATGAATCTGACTTGGGTCCTCCAAGATGTGATAGGAGGTAATATTTTGTTTCAGATCTCCCAAATAGTGCCTCTGGCTACTTGGTTCCCAACTCTGCACTCCCATTTAGATGCTTCCTTTGATTTCAATCCTAAGAGAGGCACACATCCTTACGCTCTAATTAATTCTCCAGGCCCAACAGAAAACCAGGCCTTTTATATGTTTGCCCAGGGCCTGGAACTCCAAAATACAAGTCCCAGAGAAACAGGTGTGGAGAAGATAGTGCTATTTATTGTGCTTGCTGGGGCTGTGAAACAACGGGACACATATGGTGGACCCCCCAGGGAGGAGATCTTATTAAGGTAATCCTCATAAAAATGGTAGGCTCAACATTAGTTTTACTGAAGAAGGAAAGAGAGCCACAGGCTGGGAAGTGGAAAAAACTGGGAGAATAAGACTCTATGTGGGCTGGATCAAATCAGATCCAGGAACTTTATTCTCTATTCGATTAAAAGTTCCTCAGTACCAGACCCATTCAGTCCCCTTGGGACCAGGTGCTGTTTTAAAGTTCACCCCAGAATCAATCTTGTCAACAACAGCAGCCCCCTCAAATAATGGTTATACTGACAGCCATGGCCTTCCTGTAGGCAACACTGAGCCACTTTAGTCACTAATGGTCCAGACTTACCAGGTACTCAATGATACCCGGCCAGACCTCACCTCATCATGCTGGTTATGTTATTCATCAAGGCCCCCCTACTATGAGGGGGTTACATTCATAGGAAACACCACTGTAGCAACAGACGAAGGCAGTTGTAGATGGGCTCAGCAGGACAGAATCAGGCTTACACTACAAGTTGTTTCAGGATGAGGGCTATATATAGGCAAGCCCCCTCATGAATACACTGCCCTATGCAACCAGATTCTGCAAGTGCTGGCAAATAACTCGTACTTAATACCACCAGATCAAGAATAGTGGGCATGTACCTCGGATTAACCCCATGTGTCCCTTCTAAAGTTCTTAACCAATCATCAGATGTTTGTGTTCTAGTACAACTAATCCCTAGAATTATTTATCACTCAGACCAGGATATAAATAGGGCTCTTACCAGGCAAGGACCCTTTCACCGTAATCTCCAGGAAAGAGAAATTTTTACTGCCATCACCCTATCTGTTCTTCTGGGATTGGGACTGGCAGGAGCAGGTACAGGAATTTCAGCATTGACCTTACAAAGCCAAAACTACCATAGCCTTAGAGCTGCAATAGACACAGACATCCAGAACTTAGAAAAGTCTATTTCCCATCTACAAGAATCCCTAACCTTCTTGGCAGAAATCGTTCTGCAGAATAGGAGAGGCCTAGACCTAGTAATGCGAACTCACTATCAGTCCCTCCAGAGTCTGAGTGATGAAGAACATGAGATGAGGGAGCACCCATGATTGGCCCCCAAGGTACTAGTCAGAGGGGGGAATGAGAGACCTGAGTGACTCCATCTTGGATAAAACCTCCATGGGACTAACCCAGCCCTGAACCCTGTTCCAGGAAAAACCACAAAAAAAGTGTACTTGGAACAGATAGAGAACAACTCCCCCACCAATGCTCAATTAACCAGGGACAGGAAAGTATAAAAGTCCAGATATTTCCTCCGATTTCTTGAAGGCAGCAGTTTATGGTTTGGCACTGGGTTGCAACCAATCAGATGCTTGCCAGGCTGGAGACCCCCTACTTGCTGAACTTGCTGAAATAAACTTATAAAAACCTCTGTCTCCCAAAGGAGACATCTGAGGTCCGCTGGGTTGGTGACAGAGTGGGCCCAAGCTTAAGCTTGCAACAACAACAAAACCCTTGTGTGTTTGCATCAGTCAGCTCCTTGGTGGTCTTTGGGCTCTCAAGAACTGGGCACAACAATAGGACCACTCCTAGGAAGGCAGATTCACCTTAAGTTATGCTAAATACATGGGCAGAGTACCTGCTGTGTTAATGAGATAACAAATTTTTCCTGCCTAGAACTAGCTCAGACCCTGCAGAACTTCTGGACCAGCCATAGTCATGCAGGTCTCTGTAAGTCTGTCTGCTTTCCTGAAGAATTCAGAAAAGATAATTTTTCCTTCTTCATGCCTTTTTTACTAAACATGCCTTCTTTAAGGCTTTGGGCTGCCCCTAGCATCTAGTATTTCTTCACTTTTTCTCTAAAGCTTCCTTCTCCCAGCCGTGTGGCTACAAGTCAGCCACATGTCTAACCTTCCATGGAGGCTCTAAACCTGCATGCATTCATGGCTTTCTTTCTTTCTTCCCATCATTCACCCCCTGAAGGCAACTGCCTAGATTACCAGCTCACCAGCCCTGAGGATTTTTCTTTAGGATTCTTTTATGAATGAAATTAAGAATCCTCTAGGAGATCCTCTTTCTCCCCTTTTCAATATTATATATACATTGGTATATTATATACACAAAGTATAATTTTAACTGAATCCATCCAATTAGACTAAAAGGTCCTATAATGTACTCCTTATGATTATGTTTAGATTAAATTAAAAAAAAATGCCTTTTTACACTGTTGTGTGAACATCTGCTTGGTACGTTGCAATCAGGCCACACTTTGTTGCTTATTGTTTCCTGTGCTCCTACAGAGAAATATCATTTGATCAGCAGACCATTTGTTCCTGAATGACTGCTTAGAGTACCCTATTCCTGTAAATAAAACCTTAGAAGTTGGAGATTCAGTGCCCTTTGTTTTATACAACAGGGAGCATCCTGGTCCCCAATTTTCTTAGGTATTAAATTGTCTGTGTGTGATATTTTCTTATTAGATACCTTGTTATTCCTCTTTGTGTCTACGCAGCCATGCAGGACATATCAGGATAACAGAAAAAGAGGATGAAATTGTGATAAACAAGTATGTGTGGTATAAAACTGATATCATAGTGTCTTATGCCCTTTAAAGGGCATCTAGAAAAATTTGCCATCTGCACAACCTCATTATTTATTTATTGTTAATTATTTATTTAATAACCACATAATTAGAAGAAGCATTTCATTAGAACAGCATTGGCATATTCAATAACAATTTCCAGACCTAAGATGCATCTCTTACAAAATTGGCTGTAAATTTTTAGATAACTTCAGCTAGGACAGCAAAGAAGCTATGGGTAATAAAATGCTTTAAAGCAGCAGCAGCGTAAGACTTGATAAGTAGAGCAGGTGAGAGACCTGAGTGACTCCATCTTGGATAAAACCTCCATGGGACTAACCCAGCCCTGAACCCTGTTCCAGGAAAAACCACAAAAAAAGTGTACTTGGAACAGATAGAGAACAACTCCCCCACCAATGCTCAATTAACCAGGGACAGGAAAGTATAAAAGTCCAGATATTTCCTCCGATTTCTTGAAGGCAGCAGTTTATGGTTTGGCACTGGGTTGCAACCAATCAGATGCTTGCCAGGCTGGAGACCCCCTACTTGCTGAACTTGCTGAAATAAACTTATAAAAACCTCTGTCTCCCAAAGGAGACATCTGAGGTCCGCTGGGTTGGTGACAGAGTGGGCCCAAGCTTAAGCTTGCAACAACAACAAAACCCTTGTGTGTTTGCATCAGTCAGCTCCTTGGTGGTCTTTGGGCTCTCAAGAACTGGGCACAACAATAGGACCACTCCTAGGAAGGCAGATTCACCTTAAGTTATGCTAAATACATGGGCAGAGTACCTGCTGTGTTAATGAGATAACAAATTTTTCCTGCCTAGAACTAGCTCAGACCCTGCAGAACTTCTGGACCAGCCATAGTCATGCAGGTCTCTGTAAGTCTGTCTGCTTTCCTGAAGAATTCAGAAAAGATAATTTTTCCTTCTTCATGCCTTTTTTACTAAACATGCCTTCTTTAAGGCTTTGGGCTGCCCCTAGCATCTAGTATTTCTTCACTTTTTCTCTAAAGCTTCCTTCTCCCAGCCGTGTGGCTACAAGTCAGCCACATGTCTAACCTTCCATGGAGGCTCTAAACCTGCATGCATTCATGGCTTTCTTTCTTTCTTCCCATCATTCACCCCCTGAAGGCAACTGCCTAGATTACCAGCTCACCAGCCCTGAGGATTTTTCTTTAGGATTCTTTTATGAATGAAATTAAGAATCCTCTAGGAGATCCTCTTTCTCCCCTTTTCAATATTATATATACATTGGTATATTATATACACAAAGTATAATTTTAACTGAATCCATCCAATTAGACTAAAAGGTCCTATAATGTACTCCTTATGATTATGTTTAGATTAAATTAAAAAAAAATGCCTTTTTACACTGTTGTGTGAACATCTGCTTGGTACGTTGCAATCAGGCCACACTTTGTTGCTTATTGTTTCCTGTGCTCCTACAGAGAAATATCATTTGATCAGCAGACCATTTGTTCCTGAATGACTGCTTAGAGTACCCTATTCCTGTAAATAAAACCTTAGAAGTTGGAGATTCAGTGCCCTTTGTTTTATACAACAGGGAGCATCCTGGTCCCCAATTTTCTTAGGTATTAAATTGTCTGTGTGTGATATTTTCTTATTAGATACCTTGTTATTCCTCTTTGTGTCTACGCAGCCATGCAGGACATATCAGGATAACAGAAAAAGAGGATGAAATTGTGATAAACAAGTATGTGTGGTATAAAACTGATATCATAGTGTCTTATGCCCTTTAAAGGGCATCTAGAAAAATTTGCCATCTGCACAACCTCATTATTTATTTATTGTTAATTATTTATTTAATAACCACATAATTAGAAGAAGCATTTCATTAGAACAGCATTGGCATATTCAATAACAATTTCCAGAGCTAAGATGCATCTCTTTCAAAATTGGCTGTAAATTTTTAGATTTACAGTTGAATTAATACAGTTATACAATATTGTACTCAGTATAAACCCTATAAGACATAAAATTAAATGAGGTTTTAACCTTTAAAAAGATCTCCATTTCATTATTAAAATATACTGTTTCATACGGAAAAACTAATTTTTAATACAACCAACAGTTAGATGTTTGCACATGCATCTCTAATCCCTATACATCTGATTATTACCAGTCAGAGTTGGTTACTTTCTGAGATCCTTGGCACCTGAGTATGGATATAAAGTCATCAGACAGATTTCAATGGTAATGTTTTTCATATCTACTAATTAACATGTGGCGAATTTTTATGTTTCTTCCTCAAATATTTCATTTTTTATTTG
>NW_008345222.1:413578-428589 GCF_000622305.1 Nannospalax galili
TATATATATATATCCCAAGTGACACCCTCCCATGCTCCCCACCCCTGCTGGAGCCCATATATTCTGTCATCCCTGTTACCATCCACCGTGGTGTCAGTGACCCCAGCTGTTCCCCAGTGCTTATCCATGACCTGAGTCTAGTCAGCCTATCTATAGTTCCTCGTTTTAGGAATATCAGTTCTTTCTCATCTAGCATCAAGCTGTTGCCAATATTCCTTTATATAAGATTGGGGTCTACTATTCATTTTCCCAGTTCTATGTTGGGCTACTGTCTGGGAGTCTCTAGAGCCCTGGCCCAACAACTCAAAGGAAGGTATCTCCTGTCTGGCATTGACAACCTTGTTATTTAACACCTGTGTGTGTATTTGTGTATTATCACAAAATAAATATTTTGGTATTGTACATGAGAGGCACACATGTACTTAATCTGTAATAACTGACACTTCCATAAATCTGTAACATTTTTAAAATTTCATTCTAAATGCTTGTCCTATTAAATCAAAGTTACTGGTTGTTTCACACACACACACACACACACTGTGCTTTGTAAAACTTTTGCAAATTAATAAATATTAATGGTAATTCTGTAAGCAAGTATTTAATATTAAAATTAGTTTTACTCTTGCCAATTTTGTTTTCTTTTAAAGGGTTTTAATTGTTTTCTGTTAACCTTCTGAAGTATTTGTTCTGTGAATGAAAGTTCCCAGAAAAAATCTCCATCTTCAATAGAATATCCTCCAAGGCTACAAGTCTCATCAACTGATTTGAGCATCAATGAATATGGAGAGTAGAGAATGTTGCAGGTCTAGCACCTAAAGATACAGTTTATCCTGGATTATCTGTAGCCCCCTCAATAGCTATTCCTTTCCCATCTCTGTGTCTGACCCTGTGACAGATTAAGAACATTTGGAATTTATTAACAAAATCTTCCCTTCCACCAACCAAAAGGTTAAGGATTTCATCAGAAAACATTTGAGGCCTATAGCAGAATTCTCCTTGATTTGTTAGTACTCACCAATATATTTGAAAAGTGTTAATTTATGACTTTTTTGTTCTATAGTATAAGAAGTTTGTGAAATTGCTAATTGAATATGGTGTTTAGGGAGACTTAAATCTATGTTCCTGGGCCATGATCACTCATATTTGGATTGAAAATAAACCATCTCTGGAGGTTGGAGAGATGGCTCATCAGTTAGGAACACTGACTGTTCTTGTGGAAGACCTGGGTTTGAATCCCAGCACCCACATGGCAGTTAGCAACTATCTGTTGCTCTAGTTCCAGGAGATCTGACAGCCTCTTTGTCCTCCATGGGCATTGCACAACATTTGCGTACTTACCTACAAACAGGCAATATACACATACACATTAAATAAAAATAATAAATAAAATATTTTTAAATCTTTTAAATTTTTTTTAGAAGAAGCATTTCATTACAGCTTTAACATACTCAATAATAGGTTCCAGAGCAAAGATACACCTCTTTAAAAGTGGCTATAAAATTTTTTAGGATCGCTGTTGAATTAATACAGTTATACAATACTGAACTGTCCTGTAAAACATAAAATTGAATGAGTTTTTAACTTTTAAAAAAGATCTCCATTTCATTTTAAAATATACTGTTTCTTACAGAAAGATTCATTGTTTTTGCTAATAACACTGAGATGTGGGTACATGCGTCTCTCATCTGTATGTATTTGATTATAACTAGTCATAATTGGTTGCACTCGGATCCTTGGCACCTGTGTATGTCATAAAGTCATCAGGTAAAATATTTTTTAAAAAAGAAAATAAATAGAGATGGTTTGAGGTGAGAAATAGTTCTTTTATTGATGGATCTTAAATAGTTATGTTTTTGTAAAGGTGTATTACTAATGGGCTGGAGAGATGGCTTAGCGGTTAAGAGCACTGACTGCTCTTACAGAGGACCCATGTTCGATTCCCAGCACCTACATGGTAGCTAACAACCATCTGCAACTCCAGTACTATCCAGGAGAATTCAACACCTTCCAACCTCTTTGGGCATTGCATGACATGGGTGCACTTAGACAAATGCAGGCAATACACTTATACACATAAAATAAAAATAAATAAATAAAATATTTTTTAAAAAATTATTACTATTGTCTGCTAATATTTTAAAGAAATATAGTTCCTAACAAAGGAAACAGAAAAATAATGTAGAAATGTTCAGACATTGACCACAAGGCAGACAGACTGGGCTTTGGGTATGCCTGACCACTTCTCTACCTCAGTTGATTAAAACTGGACCTAAAGTGTTTACTGACATAATTATTTCCTTGACATTCATCACTTACCCCTCCTCCTAACATGATATCAAATCAGATCAAGCAGGTTGAATCTTTTCCTAGCACTGTGGGACAAGTTATAACAAACTACTATTTGGTTAATCAGCAATGTCTTCAAAAATTTTCGTTCAGAGGCAGGGAGGTAGTTTGTCAGAAATAAAGTCATGCTCAGTATAGTAATGTTTGCCTATAAGTCCAGCATTTAGGAAGCTAAAGCAGGAGGACCTTAAGTTTGAAGCAAGCATGATGAGAATCTGTCTCAAACCAACAAGATGGAGTTGCTTGTGTAAGCCCTTCTAAAAATAATTAAAAGGCAAGGGTTTATGGAAAAATGGTTCTTATGCATGACTATCTAGCACTAACTAAATCTCTTCTAATCTTGGTTCCTATTTACATTCTTTTTATTATGTGTTTTTTTAACAAAAGCTTCCAAAAGAAAAAAAATTCCTTGCATCTTCAACTGATCCACCTGCAAGGCTGGTTAACTTATTAGCATTTCAATGTTTGTGGAGAGTTTGGACTGTGGCAGGTACAGAGACAAATTGGAATTTATGTTGGGCTATCTTTAACCCCACTAAGAGCCATTTCTTGCCCACCTGTGTCTGACTTACCATCCTGTGACTAATAGATGAAAACCTTTTAGAAAGTATTACTTTTAAATAAACTTACCTCTGCCAACCAAAAGGCCAGAATTTGAGGACTGTAGCAGAGATTTCTCTTTTGCTGTAACCTCCTTCTTAATACTTATGTAGTTGAAAAGTCTCTTGACTTATGACCTTTCTTTGTTTTGTTACTATAAAAACTTCATGAAACTGTTACCACATTGGGAAATGGAATTTTGGGTGACCTAAATGTGTGTTCACAGGCCATAAGCAATCATATTTTGGTTATAGAATAGACCCTTACCCACTTTTTGAGGTGAGAGTTGTGATTTTTGCATTTGTGGTGCAGCACCTCAAGACTGACCATGTTGAAAGCAAGCTCCAGCTAAACCCAGTAGTTAAAACTAGAGACATTTAACTCGAAATGTGGGAATGGGAAAATCTGGCCCATCTGCACCAAGGTTTGAGAACAGGTTGTTGTGCACCCAGTTGCTCCTGCTAATGGCAGATTTATGGCTTCTGTATTTTCTGCTTGGCTTACACTCACAGAATTGAAATTGTTAGGAGGCTTTCCACCCCCAAGCTAGAGAATTTACACTTTTCACCCCGGATATGTTTTTTTCTATATAAAAGCTTACCCTAAGAACAGCTCCTTGGGAATGCACTTGGGATGATTGCCCAGGGTAATTGCTGGCTGGCTGTAAAGTCTTTCTTTGACAATACTTTTTGTCTGCATGTCCTTCTGGTGAAATTCCTCACAACACATTGACAGTTATGATGCCACAACATGGGGCCCTGAGAATGAAGCACTTTTCACCTGGATGAAAGCAAGGCACTGGCATGGAACCACTGAGTCCAAGTCACCTGAAGTCATCGTCTCAGCAGGATTGTGTTAAGTTCTTTCCAGGACTTTATCAGAGCTACCTTGGTTTGGTCAATGATTTATTTATTTATTCTCTACTCATTTAAAGGTCCTGTTTAGTAGATATCTTTTTAATTTGGGTTTACAATCAAAGTGTTTTGTTATGGTATCTATTTTGTTTGATTTGAAAGCATTTTACTTTTGAAATTCAGTTTGGTATTTGGCTATTTTCATACCTCTGAAGGTATGGTGGAGTCTCACCATTTGTTAAACTTAACCTTCTTTTTTTCTTTTCTTTTCTTTTTCTTTTTCTCTGGACACTTCTCTAACTAAGGAATGGAGAATGTTGAAAAAACCAAGCATATATTATATATTCCACCTGGTTTTAGATTTGATTAGTATGCTAATTCCACTTACATATGTAAAAATGTAACAAAATAGCTAAAGGTAAGTTTCCCTGACTGAGGAGCATTTATTACTTCTAAATTGGTTTATTTCATGTCCTTAACTCAAACTCCTAAGCAATAAATTATTTTTAAAAATCACAAATGTGTGGCTGGAGAGATGGCTCAGTGGTTAAGAGCACTGACTACTTTTGCAGCAGATTCAGGCTCAGTTCCCAGAACACACATTGTGGCTAACAACTGTTTGCTACTCCAGTTCCAGGGCATCGACCACCCTTTTCTCATCTCTGTGGGCACTGCACGACATAGGTGCACCTATATGCATGCGGGCAATACACTCATACACATAAAATAAAGTAAAAAAACAAACAAACAAAATGAATATCCTGCCTTAATTACAGTGTAAAATCATCTAAAAAAGAAAAAAATTAAAATGGTAATTTATAACAAGAGCTTTAAAAATACATGTGAGTTAAATTTATTTAAAATAAGTTATTTTTAAATTTTTTACCAGTTATATCAGAACTAAAGATAAGTTCAGAGACTAATTTCTTATTCCTATCTCCTTCTCTGAACTTGCCCTTCATACTTTATCTCCTAACAGAGCAGAATTTTATGTGCAAATAGATGATAGCCTCTTTTTAGATAAAAGCTACAAAAAGGGAGAGATTTCATGCTACAGTAAATTTCCCATTTGTATGGGCCACTTTCTCTTGGGAAGGTATACTCAGAACTTGAATATATTTTATATCTTTAACCCTCATGCTTAAGGCCTACATTAAAATGTCCTTATTATACTAACTAGTCCTAAATTTCCTTTCAGTGATTGAAACCATGGATTCTGATTTTACCCTAAAAGCTTAGGGGAACTCCTCAGGTTAAGGATGGCCATGTTGTAATACCTTTGTTCCCTCTAATGTTTCTGGAGGCTCCTGCTGAGATTCGTCTTGAAGTACTCTTGGTGAGTTTCCCTGTCTTAGTTGATCTACCCTTCTAAGCATGGCTTGCATGTTACTTTGAGTTTCTTTATTTTTGTTTTTCTGCCCAGAGATCTAATTAACAATCCCCTAGACTAATCCATACTTTATTCCTGGGTCAGATGGAATAGTGCATGACTTTCTGGAGAGCAAATCATAAGAGATGATTCAAGGCTTAATATGACATCTTAAAGTTTACAGATAATGTAAACATGTTATATCATGATAACATATTTGCAATAATTGTTCATCTCTGTGCTTTTAATTTTAAAGAAAAAGTGGATTAGATAAATTATTTGTTCAATGATTAACATACTTACTATAAAGGTAAGTAGGTGACTCAAAAGAAATAAAGTAAAAATGTCAAACTGTTCCCAACTTTGAATGCCTCATACCCAAATGAAAAATGAATGTTTTTTTAAACAAAAATAATTTTATAATGCATTATAAATATGACTTATATCTTCAACAAATAGCTAGTTTAACAAATAATGACTTACATCTTCAACAAATAATTAATTTAAATTGGTAAAGAAAATAAGATTAATGATATGCTTTAGCTGTATTTATTAGTGCTGATAGGTAAAAATGTTGGACAGAGTGCGGTGGAGAGCACGAGCGGATGGATGAGGCACTGAGGCACAGATAGAATTCTCAGTGGGATACAGATTTATTTCGCATGGGGCACCTTTCCCTTGGGGAAGGGAAAGATGTCTGGGAAGGGAAAGATGTCAGGGAAGGGAAGGGAAGGGAAGGGAAAGATGTCAGGGAAGGGAAGGACGGAAGCAGGAAAAGCAGGTAGGATTAGGGTCTGGAAGTGTTTACTTTTTCCCTCTTAAGATAAGAGAAAAGCTGTTGTGATAAACAACTTCTAAAATCTCTGGTTAACAGGTAGAATCTGCTTATCTTATCTTTGGAGGTCAGAGGAAAGGCAGGCTGCTTCTCAGCAGAGTTTGTTTCCCTTGACTTCAAAGGTCAAGGTGAGGTCCCTGTTGGGGAGGCGGGAAACTGCTGCTGTTTGGAACCCTAACAAGTGTTAGATTTTTAAAATATCAAATATATACTTTATGAATTTTGAATACAGCTTCCTGTGTTTTCATTTAAAATTATTATTAAAATGTTTTTTAAATTTTGTAAAACTAATGATAAACCACTGTCAACTTTTAAAAAAATGGAGATTAAAAAGTTATAGGTATGACATATTTTTAGCAAAAGAAGGTTAAAGAAAAGAAAAAATGCTTTTGGATGAGAAAGAACTTTGTATGGTAAAATTAATATTTTTTAAAAATGGAAATGGATGAAAATAATGTTCGAAGATTATTTTGTAGAAAGATTGAAAAATAATTAAACATTTGTATTTACTTTTATTTTATGTATATGAGTGTTTTGCCTACATGTATGTAAGGATACCCATGTCTTGCAATGTCCACAGAGACCAGAAGAGAGGTATTGGATCCCCTGGAACTGGAGTTAAGGATTGTTGTTAGCTGCCATGTGGGTACTGGGAACCAAAGTCATGTTTTTGTAGAAAGATTGAAAAATAATTAAACATTTGTATTTACTTTTATTTTATGCATATGAGTGTTTTGCCTACATGTATGTAAGGATACCCATGTCTTGCAATGTCCACAGAGACCAGAAGAGAGGTATTGGATCCCCTGGAACTGGAGTTAAGGATTGTTGTTAGCTGCCATGTGGGTACTGGGAACCAAAGTCATGTCCTTTAGGAGATCCCCTAGTGCTCTTAACTGCTAAGCCATTTCTCTAGCACCAAAAATTAAACTTTTAAAAAACTGTATATAGTAATATGAATGGAGCATCATAATGGTCAATGTATTCCCAGTAACTTCCCACTGGTATACCGGAAAACACCTGAAGAGTGTATGTGGAAAAATCTTGAGTGTATAAGGAAAGGTCTTGAGTGTACATGGAAAGGTTTTGAACCTTTAACAACATGAGGTAGAGGATTTGCTTGTGTTTTCCCGGAAACCACAGCTGCACCTTTCTATGTTCCTGGCAGGAATGTGAAACAATGGCATTGAGGAAGACCAACTGATGACTTATCCTCAAAAATTTCCCACTGCCACCTTGACCATAATCATCTCTGTGGTAATTGGTGTTGGAGAGGAACAATATCGGGCTTTTATTTCAAGACCCATCATTATCAAGAGCCATGATGTGGATGAATAAACCTCCACTGGTGTATGTAAATGACACTCAGTTCCTCTCATATCAAAAAATGCATACCATGCCAAATATGCATGTAAAAGGCACCTCCTACAATTATATGTGGCAAACAGCATATATTCCTTTCTGCCTTACTAAAAATACAACTTTAGCTCTCTGGTGTTTGGATCTGAGACCCCCAAGTTTATCTATTAGGAACTCCTACAGAGGTAGACAGAAGTGGAATTATTCATTTTTTTGTCAGCATTAAGCATTCATAATGCTGTGAAGGTCAATAAGGGAGAGCACTCATTCACTGCTAGTTGGAATCAAACTCATGCAATCACTATGGAAAGCAGTGTGGAGAACTCTTAAAAACTAAAAATAAATCTGTCATATGATTCTGTTCTACCACTCCTTGGCATATACACAAAGATCTCATCCTACTGTAGAGATACCTGTAGATGCATGTTTGTTGCTGCTCTTGTTACGATAGGTAAGAAATGAAAACAACCTAAATGTCCCTCAACTGATGGATGAATGATAAACATGTGGTACATTTGCATTAAAGGAGATCTACTTGGGGGTAAGGAAAGATGAAATTATGAAATTTGCATGTAAATGGATGGAGCTAGAAACTGTTATACCAAAAGATATAACACAGACTTAGAAAAACAAGTGATGCATGTTATCCTTCATCTGCAGATCTTAGCACTAAATCCTTATATACATGTTTACTGTAACAGCACTCATCAAAGAAGCTTCTTTTTGTGGAAGTTATTCCACAACTGGTCATGCACAGAGAATATATGTCTGAGAGATGCCCAGTCCTAAGTGACACATTTACAGTGGAACCTCTATACCTAAGGCTCGTGAGGGTAGAAAGAATACTAATACATTCCTTAACTTTCACCACCAGAGAAGCTTCTTCATACAACAAAGTGGGATGCACAAAGAAGGCCACAATTCTTGCTTAGAAAACAAGAGCCTGCACAGTAGATGCCCCTGGATAGGACTCATATATTAAACCTCACCCACCCATGGATCAGAGACCATTGCAGAAGTGGGGACAGAAAGATTGTAAGAATCAGGGTTGGTGTATGAACATAAGGAAACAGAGGTTTTCAGGCCTTTTTCAGAATACATGAAATCCAGTAGGGGGGCTGTAGGGGGTCTGATGGTGAAGGGCTTCTAAATTCGACTAAGATATATTATGAGACATGCACAAAAACTCAATAAAGTATTAAAAATTAATTAAAAAATAAAATACTTGCAAACCAGCTTTTTCATGGCATGCAAGAAAAAACAGTATGGGATGATTGTGCTGAAAGTGTGTCCTGAAGTTTTCTTATCCAAAAGTTATAGAGTATCCAAAATAATTGGGGACCACATGGAGAACCTAAGCAAACAATTAAACTCTTTTTTTTCATTTTTAATATTTTGAGTTTTTGTGCTTTTCATAATAATACATCTTAATTAAATTCAGATGCCTCACCCCTCCCCATTCCCCATAACTCCCCCACTAGATTTCAGGTATTCTGTCATACATGTTAAGTCCTATCTGGTCAGGCATTTCTATTCAGGTGTTCCTCAGTGCAAGTTCATCCACTGGAGTCTAGTCAGCCTATCTAGAGTCACTCTCTTAAAGATCTACTCTCCCTCACTCCACAGTAATCATTTGTCAATAGTTTCTTGGCTAGTGTTGGGGCCTGCTGCCCATTTCCCTCATTCTATGATGGGTTTTTGTCTGAGCCATCATGGCTCCTGCACATGCTGTCAGCATTGCTGCAAATTAATATGAACAAGGTTCCATGGCCAGAAAGCTGTTTCCGTGTGCTCATGCACCAACCCTGGCTCTTACAATCTTTCTTGTCCTTTTCCACAATGGTCTCTGAGCTATGGGTGGGTGAGAATTTCAATTAAACTTTATTCTGCAATAAAATTAATGAGACACAATTCTAAATTGTCTCCAAGAGGACAGAGATGTGCTGGGTACTTAACCATACTCCACATGGAAGGTAAATATGGGTCACTACAGAATACTCAGTGGAAGTTGGTAGCCTCCCTACAAAAACTAACCCATTGGAAAGCAAATTGTATTCATATTAATGATAAAAGTACTAAGATGAGTGTTGCTTATAACAGAACCAGTTGGGTTCAGTATACTTGCTCCCTATGTGCTTATGGGGAGAGACAATAGTCAAATTCTTCACAATACCACTACCCAATTATATTAAAGGTGTAGATTGTTGCTTACATAATTGTGTCACTTAGGGTAAAAAAGTAAATTAATTACATTTATGTATCAGCCTACTATATATGGATATTTGTAAATCTTACTAAACAGTGGGAACAAACTCCTATCTTAAAGATTCCACATTCTATATTTCAAAAGGCATTACAAAGAGAAAAATGAATAACAGATTTATTTATTGGTGTTGTTTTGACTATTATTGAAATTATTACATCTGTAGCCATATTGGCCATGTCCCTACCCCAAGAATTTGAGACTCATACTTTTGTAAACAACGTAGTTAAAAATGCTCTCAATTATGGCATGTTTAACATCTTATAAACCTAATCTTTGAGATGAAATGAATAGTCTAAAAGATGCAATGTTTTGAATGGGCAAAGAATTAGCATTCACACTCAAATGGAACCTCCCTTTATCATTATAAAGTTACTACATCCTGTATTACCCACCTTAAGTATAATAGTAATGATTATGATTGAAACAGTTAAGGCTTATATTTTGGGAGCACAGAAACAACATAATGTAACTTCAGATATTCTTACTCTATGCAACTAGACCCTTCTAATGACCAAATCATTGAAAATATAGTGACTGGATTTCATACTTTTACTCCCCTAACATGATTTAAGAACCAAGGTGTTGTTTTTATTGTTTTTCTCGTTGTGATTGTTACTGTGCTTTTACTTTTCTATGCAGACTGCAGAGTTGTGTTAACCAATAGAAGTCAGACGAAAGCTCTTCAACTGAAGATTACCATGGCCACTTTCTTACAAAAAATAAACAAAAACCACAGCAATGTTAGAGATCACTGTCCTGTTTGAATTCTGCCAAAAGCATGCTTGGCATATGTGCAAAGTCACCACCAACCAAGAGTGTCTATGATGGCAAAGCTAGATAGGCAAATATGGAGACACAGGTTCTAATGTGCAGTGTCACATTAGGCACTATGCCTTATTTACAGTGTGCATGAACATTTTCTCTATACCTTCTAAACAGGCCATATTTTGTTGTTAAAACTTTCTTGAGCCCTTGAAGAGAAATGTCCTTTGATCTGCCTATCTTTTGTTCCTAAATACCTGCTTACGGTACCTTATCCATGCTAGTAAAAAGCTTGGAAGTTAGCTACTCAGAGGGTTTTTTTTTTCTTTCTTTCTGCAGAACGTGGAGCTTCCTGCTCCCCAGCTTTCTTTCCTATTAAACTATATTGTGCATTGATATGCTATGTGCATTGTCCCTCTTCTGGATCCACCATCACCCAGTCATGCAAGCCCTATCAGCAAGTTCTGAAATTAATACACACAGGCCAGTATCTTTACTATGCATTAATGTCAAACATACTGAAAAGGAAATCATGGAAACAATCCCATTCACAATAGCCACGTAAATGAAATAAAATAAAATAAAAACCTAGGAATCGACCTAACTAAGGAAATAAAATAACTCTACAATGAAATGTTTAAGAGACTGAAGAAATAAATGAAGACACTAGAAAGAAGAAAGTCCTCCCATATTCTTGGATTAATATTGTGAAAATGTCCATTCTACCAAAATAAATTTTTTAAAAATTTGATACAATCCCAATAAATCTTCCTGGGCCGTTCTTCACAGACATAGAAAAACAATCTTAAAATTTATATGGGTACACAGAAGACTGAAGGTAGCCAAAGCTTTTAGATTTGGGAGGGCAGAAAAAGGAAGGAGTTTAGCATTTAGAAATAAGAGTCAGAGCCAGACCTGCAACAGACAAGGAATGTGATCCCTGGATTCAGAAAGCCCAGCAATGGGCTGATAAAAGCTGTTCCTCAAGGAATGAACAGCGAGCAGCCTGATCTTATATAGAAACTCCGCTGTACAGCTGTAAGAGTTAACTCCATGGCAGGATCAGGTCCTTGAGAGTCCCTTTTCTGAAGATTATTTGCTCAGGCAGATCAGTGAGTTATCTATCATCCAAAAGGAGACAGGTAGGCTCCACAAACAATCTCTCTCAGTCCAGGGAATGATCACTTGGTAAGGTTTGAGCAAGGCCAGGCTGCCAATTCAGGGCCAGTCAGCCACTCTAAGGAATTTGTGTCTTTATGGCCTCCTCTAATGAAGCTTATGGCTCTCCTGAAATTCACATATTCTATCAAAACCAAAAGAATACTGATGGAGGTATCACCATATCTGATTTCATGTTATACTATAGAACTATATTTATATAAACAGAATGGTGCTAGTACAAAAACAGATACACAGATCAATGAGATATAACAGAGGACCCAGATATAAAGCCACAGAACTATAGCTACCTTACTTCTGATACAGATGTCAAAAATATACATCAGAGAAAAGACAGTATCTTCAACAAATGGTGAGGGAAAACTTGGATATCAATAAAACTGGATCTTTAATTTTCACCATGCAGAAAACTCAACTCCAAATGGATTTGATACTCTGAAACTCCTAGAGGAAAGCTAGGTGATACTCTTTAACATAGAGATACAGAGAAATTTTCTGAATAGTATTTTAGTAGGAAATAGTATTCTGGTAGGAAATAACACCAATAATTGACAAAATTATTAAATTTGAAAATAAATGGATGGAACAGGAAAAAATATACTTAGTGAGGTCCAGAAAGATAAATGCTACATGTGAAGGTGAAGTCTAAGCTTTAATGTAGACCCCAGAATTTGGAGTGGGACATCCACCACACAGGGCTACAAATGTGAGTGGAACTTCCCTAAGTCAAAGAGAGAAGTTGTACATGCTTCAAATTTCCAGGCCAGAGCAGTGGAGCTGTCAAACCTTGTGGAACACATTGATCACATTGTTATCCCGTGATGATGAAAATGAAGCTGCAGGAGTTGGTTCTTTCCTTGCTAGATTTTGGTATTTAGTTTGATCACTCCTTGCTATGTGCCAATTTTTCCCTTTTGGAGTAGGAATGCTTAACTCTGAATCATTATGTGTTGGAAGTATCTAACTTTATTTTTTTTTATAAGAGTTTACCATTAAGAGACATTTCCTTTCTAAAGACAATGAAGATTTTGAAATTTAGACTGTATATTCCAGTATGAGAGAAACATGAGACTTTGAAGCAAGGGGTAGAGGGTTATGGCTTAATGTGTTTGTGGGTCAAGTTGATAAGTGATAACATTGTGATGGTTAGTTTTACTTGTCAACTTTACATAATCTAAAATCACGTGGGAAGAGATCCTCAATGAGGGACTATTTGTATTAGGTTGACTTGTGGTTATATCTGTAAGAGATTATTCTGATTTCATTCACTGGGGTAGGAAGACCCACTCTGAATGCCAGCAGCACCATTTCATGTGCTGGGTCCTAGAATGAATAAAAAAGAGGAAGCAAGGTAAGCACTAGCATGAATGAATCAATTTATTGTTCTGTACTCTTGACTGTGCTTCATGTTCCTGCTACCTTGACTTCACCTCTATGGACTGGAACCTGAAACTTTGAGCTGAATAAACCTTTTGTCCCTTAAGTTACTTTTGTTATAGCAAAAGAAAACTTAAAAGCTAAATTTCTATTCTTCTCTTGTCTCCTTAAAAAAATAGAGTTCCCTCTATGGGATGTGAGGATCCCAGCTTTGGAATCCATCACAGAAATATGAATTGAAGTTGAGGGAGAGTTGCAATGAGGAAGGAGGCATATTTCATCTTCTCTTAATACACAGAATGTGACTGGTTCAAAACCATGAGTGGCCCCAGAACTCCCAGATGACTTGGTTGCCCCATGGAGCCCTCTCCTTCCTCATCCTTTGACAGTTCCAAACTCTGCCTGCCCAAGTTACCAGGTAGCATCTTCCCCTTTCTCTTCCCTAACTCTTGTACTAAAAACCCCACTTTACCCTGGCTGTAGCTGGTTAAGGATTTCCCCTTCACCTCCTTTTTGTACCCCAAACTCGGATTGCCTTCTCAGCACTCACTGCAACTGATTTTGCTGAGTAGAGACCTCCCCTTTCTCTTTATTTTGGCACGCCAAACCCAACATGCCTTCTTGAGACACCCCCCATACTCCTGCTGCCAAGTATAACCCTCCCCTTTTGTTTGTCCTCCCAAGAAACTCCCCATGTGCCAGTAAAGCTCCTTCCTTTCTTGTTCCATGGGCAGCCTAACACTGCCTTCCAGAACTCCTGACATTAACTTTGAAGAACTCAAGCAACTCAACTCATTATTATGGGTAAAACTCTCACATTCTTCTCCCACGACCATGCTGTACTCATCATCCCAAAGTTCCAAGACCTGGCTTTGCAGGATTCTATATCTTGCTTTCTTGGTTGAGCTCTCTCCTTCTCCTCCTACAGACAATCTGACTCTGTAATCTGAAGACCTGTATTGACTATTCACTTGTCCTTCAGATGGAGAAGTCACCTTTCCCTTCCTCTAGCATTCAACGCTCACCATCCCAGGACCATTTCTAGAGATCTGTTTGCTGCACAGATAAAGTCCTCCCTTACTTTGCACTCTGGAATCATACCCTCACTATCTGCAGACCTTCACTGAGCTCCCACTCACCCCATAGGTAATATCACTCTCAACTCAGTCCTTCTGGGACACTAACCTTGCCATCTGAGGACCTTGAAAGAGCATCTGCTTACTTCACAGGAAGTGACTTCACCTACTCACATCCTAGAACCCTACTTCCATTATTCAGAAAACATGCTGACCACCTACTTGCCCCAAGGTCAGAACACCCTCCACACACACACACACACACACACACACACACACACAAATACACACAAACATACACACAAATACACACACAAGCACTCAAATCTACTTGTCATGGAAGGATCCTTGTGGAATCTCTACTAGTTCCTTCAATTGAAGGCCATACCTCTATTATTCTAGCTATCCTATCCCAGATGTTTGAATACTCACCTGGAACATCTACCCACTCCTCTGGTCAGAGACAATTACCATGCAGGCCTTCACCACTGAAAATACAACTGCCTGGCTCTGCTTCCCTGGGCCTGCACCACCGGCTAACTCTCCTAGCCTGTACTACCATCCTCAGGCCTCTTGGGGTAAGTCTGTAGCACAGCTCTCTGTGCCGGGACTCCCTAAGCCACATTCACCCTTCCATCCCTCCCGCCTTTCTATACCCCTAGTCTGGGCCCTGCGCCATTCCTAGTCTTGGGGCCCCAGACACCTGGGGAACATATACTGCTTCCTGATCCTCCTCACCCAGACCAACTCAGTGCCTTTCTTGGGCTCCAGGAGCACAGCTTCTGGTCCTGGCCCCGCCCTCACCTCTCTCTGCTTCCCTGGGCCTGCACCACCGGCTAACTCTCCTAGCCTGCACTACCATCCTCAAGCCTCTTGGGGTAAGTCTGTAGAGCAGCTCTCCCCGCCAGGACTCCCTAAGCCACATTCACCCTTCCATCCCCCACCCCCACCCCCACCCCCCCATTCTATACTCCTAGCTTGGCCCCTG
>NW_008345222.1:428631-429079 GCF_000622305.1 Nannospalax galili
CCTCATTCACCCTCCCATCTCCCCCACCATTCTCTCCTCTGAGTTTGGGCCCTGCGCCATTCCTAGTCTTGGGGCCCCAGACACCTGAGGAACCAATACTGCTTCCTGATCCTTCTCACCCAGACCAACTCAGTGCCTTTCTTGGGCTCCAGGAGCACAGCTTCTGGTCCTGGCCCTGCCCTCACCCCTCTCTGCTTTCCTGGGCCTGCACCACCGGCTACCTCTCCTAGCCTGCACTACCATCCTCAGGCCTCTTGGGGTAAGTCTGTAGTGTAGCTCTCCGCGCCGGGACTCCCTAAGCCACATTCACCCTTCCATCCCTCACCCCCACCCCCACTGCGCCATTCTATACTCCTAGTTTGGGCCCTGCGCCACTCCTAGTCTTGGGGCCCCAACACCTGAGGAACCAATACTGCTTCCTGATCCTTCTCACCCAGACCAACTCAGT
>NW_008345222.1:435528-447058 GCF_000622305.1 Nannospalax galili
AAAAAAATACAACTGTCTGAAGACCCACTACTATATATCAACCTTTACTCCAGGTCAGAGTCCATACCACACCAAATTCATAACACCTCCATCTGAGTGGCTGCAAGACTGAGCTTCAAACCATCCAAAGACTGTCAAGTCAGAGTAACAGAAAATACATATTCAAATGACCACTTAACACAGGTGGCAGGAACTCATCAAAAGACAAAAATCAATGACCTAGCTCCAGATGCCTAGGTCCCATTACAAAACCACAAGCAATATGGAAATCTCAGATGACTTGTCCCTTCCATCACCAACCCCATAAATGAAACTCAAGGCTCAGAATTAAAACCAACCGTTATTAATGTGCTCAAAAAATTCAAAGAGTTCAAGGAAGACACAGATAAGCACTTGAATGAATTAAAGAGGACAAGAAAAAAACTGGTGATTTAAGTCTTAAGAAAATATAGACAGATGAATGAAATAAGGAGGGCAATTCAGGATTGCAAAAACAGAATCAATAAAGAGGTAGAAATACTGAAGAACAAACTGAATTGAAGCTGAAAATGAAAATTCAATAGTCTTAATAAAATTCTCAAAGGAAAGTCTCACCAATAGAATGGATCATGTTGGAGTCAGAACAAGACAAGGAAGGGATTCATTCAATCAAAGAAAATAATAAAACATTTTAAACTCACAAAGAGGATCTTATGGGCCCCAATGAAAAGTCTAAAATTACAAATTATGGGTATAGAAGAATTCCATGCCAAAGGCATAGATAATATTTAAAATTAAATCATAGAAGAAAATATCCCCAAGCCAACAGAAAAAAGATGTTCATCCAGGTAAAGAAGCACACAGAACAAACACCAAATACACAGACCAGAACAGGAACTTTCCATGCCACATTATAGTCAAAACAGTACAAATACAGAACAAAAAAAGCATCGAAACCTACAAGAGAGAAAGATCAAGTCATACACAAAGTCAGAAACATCTGAATAACCAAAGAAACAGAAGGCCAAATTTACTCAAATAAAAGAACAAAAGGGGCATACATTAAAAAACTATATTCCACTAAGTAGAAAAGTGAATTCACCAAAGCGAAATATTGAAGAAAAACCAAGCTGAAATGAGGATGGAATTGAAAAACTCAATAAGTCAATTTGAAAAGATAGGAAAAAATCTCACAAGGAGATTGAATGAAATGGAAAACAGCATCAAGACTGGATAATAAAGTTGAAGAATTGGACTCCTGAAGCAAAGACTAAAATCTTCTGTACAACACAAGAAACAACAAAGGAAGAGAAGAGGAAACCCACAGAGTGGGAGAAAATCTTCACTTGCTTCACATCTGACAGAGGATTAATATCCAGAATATACAAAAAAACTCAAAAAATAAAGAACAAGAAAATAACCCAATAAAAAAATGGACTAAGGGCCGGGCATGGTGGCACATGCCTTTAATCCCAGCACTCGGGAGGCAGAGGCAGGCGGATCTCTGTGAGTTCAAGGCCAGCTTGGTCTACATAGTGAGTTCCAGGACAGCTGGGGCTACAGGGAGACCCTGTCTCAAAAAGACCAAAAAAGAAAAAATGGACTAAGGACCTGAACAGAAATTTCTCAGACAAAGACATAAAAATGTCTAAGAAACACCCAAAAAAGTGCTCAACAGCCTTAGTAAATAGAGAAATGCAGATCAAAACCACTTTAATATTTCATCTTACCCCTGTCATACTGGCTAAGATCAAGAGAACAAAGATACCAAATGCTGGTGAGGATGTGGAGAAAGGGGAACATTCATTCACTGCTCATGGAAATAGAAACGTGTGCAGTCATTAAGGAAAACAGCATGAAGAACTCTAAAAATTAAAATCTGCCATATCATCCTATTATAACACTCCTTGTCATACATCCAAATGATTTATCTTACTGTAGAGATACCTGTATATTAATGTTTGTTGCTGCTCTTTTCACAAGAGCTGAGAAATGGAAACAATCTAAATGTTCCTCAACTGATGAATGGTTAATGAAAATGTGGTACTTTTACACAATGGCATTCTATTCAGCAGTAAGGAAAGATGAAATTATGAAATTTGCAGGTAAATGGATGGAACTAGAAATTGTTATGTTAAGTGAAGTAACACAGACTCAGAAAAGCAAGAGACAAATATTCTCCCTCATTTGCGAAACTTAGCACCAATCCCTTATATGTGAATTTAGGGAAAGGGGACTATTCAAATGGAAATGGAGGAAGGAAGGACACACAAGGAACTGTGAGAATAAAGTAGAAGAAGGAACTCAGAGTGGGGATGATAGAATAACAGGTATCATCAAGGTGAAAAATGGGGGAAATTGGGGGACTTAAACTGGGGAGAGAGGAGGGAAGTTAAATAGGGAGAGAGGCAAGATAAATAAAGCTTAAGTGCAATTAAAAATCCAGAGGGAAATGTATTAACTCAAAATTCCCCTGAAAATACACATACAATAGCTGAACATGAGTGCATATGTATACCAGAAGGCTATATAACAATGAACACAGTGAGAGACAAGAGAAACCTCCCTTTGTTAGTTGGTCAGGGTAGTCCAAGACACTCCCAAAATAACACAGACTATTTCCATAGCCCTTGACTCCCTCCCAGAATTTGAAGTTATGACTCAATTGCTAAAGACAGGACACAGAATATTGAGCAATGGAGCTGGAACTGATCTGGAAGCCATCTTCCTGAAGCTCTCATAGGTCTAGAGGATACTATACAAGTTGCTAAGGGGGAAAATCAACCAGTGATCCAATTGTTGCACTAAATTTTCTTCCCTTTTCCCTTCTTGGGAGGCTCCCTCCCAAGGCCCCAGGCTCACAGTCTAACATAAGACATTTTTAGTTTGGGGTTTCCTTTATAGTAGGGAGAGTGGGGTGACTTACAAAGAAACAGCCCAGTGCAGGCAGAGCACAGGTTCAGATCACTTCCAAGCCCCACCCACAGTCTCCTTTAGCCTTCTGGGCCCCATAGTCTCACGCTGGGTGTGTAGATTCCCCATCTCGCTTGCGGGACACCCTGGCCATTTTCCAGGGCTCTAAATCTCTTGCCACACTGCAACCTCTCTGCTGCTAACACTCCACATCTAACTTTCCACAGATGGCTCTGTCCCTAGCTGGCTTTTGGAAGAATAAGTATTTTTTGTGCTATACCAACCCAGCTCTAAAGTTTAATAATCACAATGACTGGCACAGCAAACTATCTCTTTTGGTGACACGTTTTTCTAGAGGGTAATAAATAATTTTCTAATTGGACTTAAAGCCCTCTCAATGGGAGGGAACACTGTTAATAGAGTCAAATACATATGGCTGGACAGGTCACAGATTCTAGAGAAAATCCTATCTCTGTCATATCTATAGACAAATGAAATTTCTTAAGGTGTGCTGAATATTGATCCTTGTATTTAAAAGCAAGTATACTGTACACTACTCATCAAAGCAGCTTCTTTTTGCAACAGATGGAGTTCCACAACTGTATACCACATACCACAAGTATACTGTACACCACTCATTAAAGAAGCTTCTTTTTGCAGCAGACTTATTTCCACAACTGATCACACACAGAGAATATATGTCTGAGAGACACTCAGTCCTTAGTGGCACATCTGCAATGGAACTTTTATATCTAAGCCTCAGAAAATATAGTGGAATGGGGCATAGTGAGACTACTAATACATCCCTCAACTCTAACCTGTGAAGCTTCCTCATACAACAGAGTATGGTGCACACAGAAGGGCACAACTGAATAAGGTTTAGAAAATATGACATTGAAGAGTGCATGTCCTTGGATAGGTCTCCAATATTAAACTTCACCCATCCACAGCTGGAACTTGCTCATATGAACCTGCAACAATGGTGACAGCATACATAAAACCCATCCTGACTAAATCAGACAAACATCCAGCATAGAACAGGGAAAATGGGCAGCAGGCCCCAACCATAGTTGAGGAACAATTGTCAACTGGTTACTGCTGGGTGAGGGAGAGTAGTTCTTCTTTAAGGGATCTACTGTAAATAGGCTGACTAGACACCAGTGGATGTATTTTCTCTACAGGACTTAACATATATGACAGAATTCATGAAGTCCAGTTGGGTGGGTTGGATGGGTTGGAGGGTGTGGATGGTGGAGGGGGTCTAAATTTGATTAGGATCTGTTACATGAAATGAAAACCTCAATAAAATTATTTTTAAAACCTTTAAGATTCCATCTCACCCTAGTCAGAATGGATATAATTAGGACTATAAATGACAAGTGCTGGCAAGGTGAACCATTGCACACTACTGGGGAGGAATGCTTTAAAGCAGGAGAGACAGTAGGTTAAATGAAGGTGAAGAGTGGGTATGCTGGAGGTGAAAGGTTCACACAGGAAGAGTGTTGCAGGCTCCCTGCAGGTCCAGCCTAGGGGAAACTCAGGGTCTTGGCCAGGAGGGGGTGAGCAGCATGAAGTCAACACACAGACACCGGGAGTTGGGTGGAAGCAGGCACTAGGTGAGGTGCTGCAGACTCGTGTATTGTGGATATGGGACTACCTTATATACCCCTCTCCCAATGTCCCATTGGCCCCAGTAGGCCTTCTCAGGTACTGTCTGATCCTCGTTGGCTCTCTGTGTTGAGCTATCTTGCATCAGCTGTCTCTATATCCTTTGGCAGAATACAGGTTTGACTCAACCGGATGTTTTTGGCACGTTTGCAGCACGCATGCATTGGTTGTTCAGGCCGCACTTCCTCCTACAGAAGAGGGTAGGAGATAGGGAATGGTCAAACAAAATGAACAGGGTATGGGAAGTCCACTCTGTGACTCCAATCTGATAATTCAATTAACATTAAATAGAGTTTGATGGCAGATACCTTGCAAGACTAGATAAAGTAGGTCCTAGAAGTACTGTCATTAAACAAAAATCCCAGTGCAGAATGTGGGACAGCTCCATAGGAGTCACTAGTCAGAGAAGTTCCAGAGGACCCCCAAACAAAATAAATTCCTGCTATTCCTCTTGGTTACCCACCAAAACTAATTGATAAAAACTTGCTGCTGTAGATAACACATACCTTGGATGAAAGACACAGAAAAATGAAGCTCAAATTTGGCTAGAAACCTCTCCCTGGTAGCTGACTTTCATGGTAGCAAACTGTGCTTTGGGGAATCAAAGGTCTAACCCAAATATAAACTTTATGAATACCAACCTGCCAGGCAAGATGTGCCCACTGGTGTAATGGTAACCAAGTACTCTCTAATTGGATTTGGGACCTAGTCTACAAGAAGATATCCATGCCTCTTAATGAAACCCAGTCCAAAGCCTAGACCAAAAAGATCATAGACTCTGGGGGATGGGGAGGGAGACATAAGATGGTTTCTTAGCAGAAAGGACATAACATTAAGCCACCCCTAAATATGTTTATACATGAAGACAAAGGCTACTCTTAGCCTTAACAGAAAAGTTCCTCCCTTGCTGTGGGCTGCACCAGATGTTGAGAATAAAGGATGGTTGAGGGCTCAGCAACAGATGGGACATTTATACCAGGGAATATTGCAAAGGAGGTAGCAGAAAGAATTTAAGAGCCACAAGATGAGGAGAGTGGATGTAAAATACCATCTTGTAATCAGGAGAAAACTTTGAGAGCCATGAATTCACAGCAACTGTGCATACAGAGTACAAAGTATAGAAAGTGTGGCCTGTCTTCAGCAGTAAGGTCTTTCCTTTGAGTTCTGAGAGGCCATCAAAGGCTGTAGCAATATCAGCCTGTGTTATTTCTGGGAGCCTATCAAACTACTGTGACCAACAACTTGAAGGGAATTTTCTCTTGCCTGACACTGTGGTTTTTGTTACATAGCCTTCAGCTGCACACATTCACACATATATTTATTGTGTTTGTATTTTTTTCAGTAATACTTTGGACTAATACAATTCCCTCTGGTTTTTCATATTGTTTAAGCATTATTTATCTCTCCTCTCACTCCCCTCTGTATAGCCCTCCTTATTCCCTCCTTAGTTAAAGTATTCCCCCATTCCTAATTTGTCCCTTAATAACAACTATCTCTTACTCTCTCCCTCTCTTGAGCTACTTTTCCCCCTTTATCCCCATGGCTCCTTTCCATTTTCTTGGCTCTTGCAGTTACATCAGGATACATACTCACATCTGTGGATTTGGAGCAAAGATCCACAAATAAGAGAGAACATTTATCTTGTCTGTATTGCTTCACTTAGTATAACAGTTTTGAGTTCCATCCACTTACTTGTAAATGATTTTATTTTTATTAGCCACTGAGTAGAAATTCATTGTGTCAATTTATGACATTTTCTTTATCTCTTCACCAGTTGAGAAAAAATTGGGTTTTTTACATTTCTTAGCTATTGTGAAAAAGTAGCAACATACATGACTCTGCAAGTGCCCCTATAGTAGGATGAGTTCATTGTGTATATACCAAATTGTGATATAACCAGAGCATATGGCAGATTTATTTTTAGTATGACACAAGTTCTCTATACTGATTTCAGCAGTGGTTGCACCAGTTTGCAAACTCACCAACAGTGGATGACGGTTCTTCTTTCTCCACATCCATGCCAGCATTTGGTGTCATTTGATCTCCCCATCTTAGCCATTCTGACTGGGGTTTGATAAAATTTTAAAGTAATTTTGATTTATATTTCTCTAATTACTGAGGATGATGAACAATTTTTAATGTGCTTCTTACCCATTGTTATTTCTCCTTTTGAGAGTTCTCTGTTCAAATCTACAACTACTGAGACTCAGGTTTGCTTTGCTCAGCAGGGAACCATGTTTCTGGGCAGAGAGACTGGATCGGTGACAGAGTAATGACTCTGAGACTTGTGCTTTCCTTCACAACAAGCTGTTTATTACAAATTTCAGAGGCTTTTTATAGATTACAAGGAACTGGCAGTCATATGGGGTTTGGCAGTTACATACAAAGATTTAGGGCACAAAGAAACAGGACATATAGCCTTTTAGTTGGCACCAGCATAATGCTTGAAATTTTACTCAAGGTTACCACTGCCTATCTGGTTATTTATTGGCCACAATATTTTATTTCTTAGGACTAAAAACATGGTAAACTTTTAGCTTTTAGCTCAGGAGTAAACCTTTAACCAGCCTAATCTATCACAATCTAATGATAGCTGTGCTATTTATTTGTTCAGGACAGGGAGATGAGCCAAGGGCTGTTGACCAAGATGCTTTCCCACAAAGCAAGGAACCTAAACTTTTGACCTGGCCACATTTATCTTGCTATCCCTGCAGTCTTCTACAAGACAGGGATATCAGAGCTGCTGTTTTCAGTGCCTCTCCCTTTAGCAGAGAACATAGCCTGGACTTAAAATGTTTTAGGCTTGGGGCTGGAGAGATGTCTCAATGGTTAGGAACACTGGTGCTTGCAGAAGACCCAGGTTTGAATCCCAGCACCCACATGGCAGCTAACAACTGTTGTAACTCCAGTCGAGGGGATCCAACAGCCTCTTCTGACCTCCACAGGCATTGCACAAAACAGATGCACTTACCTACATGCAGGAAATACACACGTAGACATAAAATAAAAATAGTAAATTAAATTAAAAAAAAAAGTTTTAGGCTCATCACACCCTAGGGCATGCCATCCTGTTTTCCTACACATAACTCGTTTTTCAATTGGGTCAATTGTTTTCTTTTTTTGTTGTTTTTGTTTTTTGAGTTCTTTGTATATTCTGTATATCAGTCTTCTGTTGGATGAACAACTGGTGAATGGAAAGGGAAAGGGAAAAGGAGAGGATACTGAGGCCAATATAGTGAAAATATATGCAAAAATTGTCAACAAAACACTAACAAACTGAATCTAAAAACAGGTCAAAAATACTATTGCAAGGATGGTTCAATATGCCCAAAGCAACAAATGTGATTCATTATATTGGCAGAACCAGAATGAAAGAAAAAAAAAAATCATATCTTTTTAACAGAAACAGAAAATCCATTTGACAAAACTCAGTATCACGACATTATTTAAAACAAAGCTAAAATATTTAGATATAAAAGGGATGATCAAGGGACATAGAGACTCAGTGGAGGAGTTTAGATGAAGGTTTGGAATGGATGCAAGTCACTCAACCCCAATCATCCTGATCGCCACCTGATAGGAACTTCTAGTCTATGTGTGTTAGCTGTGAGCCTGCCGCTTGCAGCCCACTATTAGCCCTTGCTTCACTCACCCTCCCTTTACAAGTCCTCCTTTCTTTTACTATCACTTCTACTCAAGGGTCTGCTGGTAAAATAATTTACCCTCTTCATTCCACTCCCCACCTGAGAGGTGTATACTAAGAAATATATGAAGTGGGAGTTTGTCCTCTATCCTTCAGTGAAAAGATGGTACTGAGGAGAGGACTGAACCTGTAAGGGGAGAGATACAGGATATTTAACTTGGAATTTTCTTAAGAACATATTCTTCTATAATGAAAGCAAGCCTATTCTACAGTAATACATAATAATTGATATCATTTACAGAAAGTAAAATATTGATACATTGTTAGCTTTGATTAACCCACTACCTCCTCTTCTCCCCCATCTCCAAACCCCATCCCTGCTTAATCCTTTTTTTTTTTTTTAAAGAAATGTTTATTTACTGTTGTTAAGGGTATGAACAGAAGTTTGGATACATCAAAAAGTTTTCAAGAAACAAGCCCCAAAGTTACCAAAACCTTTCTGACTGTCACTTTTTTCTTTTCTTTCTTTTTTTTTACTTTTAACATTTTTTGCTAACAGTCCCAAGGATATTTTGATTTTTAGCCAGGAAACTAGCTATTTTCCTTTGGGGTCTTTTTACTCTAATTGCCTAGCCGATTCCTACCTCCTATTCTTATCACACCATCCTCTGAAGGGGTTACCAAATTGCCAATTGGGACTAGGGAAACAGACTGCTCTGGCTTCTTCCATGCTGAACAGGGACACGTGGTGAGGTAATCGTGTTATTAGGATCAAATTACATACAATTGGCTGGGAAGTGTGGCTAGATACTCCAGTAAGGGTCCAGTGACACTGCTTGGCCCTCTTTTAATGAATGAGCACAACCATCAACAAGCCCAATTGTGATGATGTTTTGCAATCAGGCTCAGCTGAAATCATGATGATGGTAGTTATTTCATGCAGAAGGGACTGCTGTACAGCATCATCTTATTAAAAGGACATGGAATGTTAAAAGATTTGATGCTATGATCCACAAAAGAGGGAGAACATATGTTGTTTGTTTTTCTGAGTCTGTGTTATTTCACTTAGTATAACAGTTTCTAGATCCATTCATTTACCTGTAAATTTTATTATTTCATCTTTCTTTACTGCTGAACAGAACTCCATTGTGTAAATATATCACATTTTTGTTAATCTCTTGTCAGTTGAGGGGCACTTAGGTTGCTTCAATCTCTTAGCTATTGTGAAAAGAGCAAAAAACATGTTGTACAAGTGTCTCTACAATAGGATGAGTCTTTTGGGTATATGCCAAGGACTGGTATAACTGGGTCATGCGGTAGGTTCATTAATAGTTTTTAAGTGTACTCCACACTGTTTTCCACAGAGGTTGCACAAGTTTGCAATCCCACCAGCAGTGAATGAGCATTCCCCTTTCTCCACATCTTCACCAGCATTTGGTATCAATTGTTCTCTTCATCCTAGCCAGTCTGATTGGAGTAAGATGATAACTTAGGGTGCTTTTAATTTGCATTTCCCTGATTACTAACGATGTTGAACACTTTTTGAGATGTTTCTTAGCCATCTTTATTTCATCCTTTGAGAACTCTGTTTAGATCTTTACCCCATCTTTAAAGTGGGTCATTTGGTTTCTCACTTCTTTGTTTTTTTATTTCTTTGTATATTCTGGCTGTTAAAGATTTTTTTCCATTCTGTGGGTTTTCTCTTCACTTTTTAAAATTGTTTCTTTGTCTGTACAGAAGCTTTTTAGTTTAATGAGGTTCCACTTGTTGATTGCTGACTTTAATTGCTGAGCAATTTCTGTCTGATTTAGAAAATCCTTTCCTACACCAACATTTTCTTCTAATAGTTTCAGGGTTTACAGTTTCACATTGAGGTCTTTGATCCATTTGGAGTTGACTTTTGTACAAAGCGAAAGATAAGGACCTAGTTTCATTCTTCTACAGATAGAGATCCAGTTTTCCCAGCACCATTTGTTGAAGATGCTGTAGTTCCTCCATTGTGTCTTCCTGGCAACTTTTTCAAATATCAAGTGGCTGAAATTGCATGTACTCAGGTTCTGGTTTTCAATGATGTTCCATTGATCTATGTGTCTATTTTTGTGCCAGTACCATGCTGTTTTTATGACTATAGCTCTGTAGTATACTTTGAGATCTGGTGTAGTAACCCCCCAAGCATTGCTCTTTGTGCTCAAGGATGCTTTGGCTATCTGGAGTCTTCTGTGCCTCCATATAAATTTAAGGATGGAGTTTTCTAATTCTGTGAAGTGTGTCATGGGGATTTTGATTGGGATTGCATTGAATCTATATATTGCTTTTGGTAGGATGGTCATTTAAACAATATTAATTCTTCCAATCCATGAACATGGGAGGTCCTTCCATCTTCTGATGTCTTCCTCAATCTCTTTCTTTAAAGATTTGAATTTTTCATTGTAGAAGTGGGAGGTCCTTCCATCTCTTGCTGTCTTCCTCAATCTCCTTCTTTAACTATTTTAAATTTTCATTATCAAGATCTTTGGTGTCTTTAGTCAGATTTATTCCAAGATTTTTTTTTTTTTTTGCAGCAGTTGTGAATGGGAACATTTCCTTGTATTCTTTCTCCAATTGCTTGTTATTGGTGTATAGAAAGCCTACTGATTTTTGTAAGTTGATTTTGTAACTCAAAACATGACAGTTTGACCTCTTCTTTTCCAATTAGTACCCCTTTAGCTTCCTTCTCTTGTCTGATTTCTCTAGCAAGAGTTTCAAGAACTATGTTGAAAAGGAGTGGAGATTGTGGACATCCTTGTCTGGTTCCTGATTTTAATGGGAATGCTTCCAGTTTTTCTCCATTTAGAATGATGTTGGCTGTGGGTTGTTGTACATAGCTTTAATTATGTTGAGGTATGTTCCCTCCAGTCCAATTCCCTCTAGGACTTTGATCATAAATGCTTGCTGAATTTTGTCAAAAGCTTTTCTGCATCTATTGAGATGAAAATGTGATTTTTGTCTTTGACTCCATTTATATGATTAATGACGTTTATTGACTTGCATATATTGAACCATCCCTGCATGTCTGGAATAAAGCCTCTTTGATCATGGTGAATGACTTTTTTTTTTTTTTGATGTCTGTATGCAGTTTGCAAGTATTTTGTTGAGAATTTTTGCATCTATGTTCATTAAGGATATGGGTCTATAGTTTTCCTTTTTTTGTGTATCTTTACCCAGTTTTGGTATTACAGGGATGCTGGCTTCATAAAAAGAATTTAGGAGTTCTCCCTCTGTTTCTACCATTTTGAATAATTTAAGTGGTATTCATTGGAGGTCTTCTTTAAATGTCTGGTAGAATTC
>NW_008345222.1:447258-461231 GCF_000622305.1 Nannospalax galili
ATCCATTTCTTTTAGATTTTCAGATTTAGTAGCATATAGGTTTTTAAAATATTCCCTTATAACGGTCTGGATCTGTTGGGTGTCTGTTGTGATCTTTCCAATTTCATCTCTGATTTTGTTGATTTGGATTTGCTTTGTTTCTTTTGGTTAACTGGGCTAAGGGTCTGTCTATCTTGTTTAGCTTTACAAAGAACCAGCTCTTAGATTCATTGATTCTTTGTATTGTTTTCTTAGTTTCTATTTCACTATTTTCTGTTCTGATTTTTGTTATTTCTTCTCATCTGCTGGGTTTGGGTTTCATTTTTTCTAGCTTTTCCAACTTCTTTATTAGTGCCATTAAGTCGGTCATTTATTTGGGCTCTTTCTTTAATGTAGGCACTTAGAGCTATAAACTTCTCTCTTATGACTGCTTTTAATGTGTCCCAGAGGTTGTGTTGTGTTATACTGTCCTTTTCGTTGAATTCCAGGAATTCTTTTTTTGTTGTTTCTTAATTTTTCCTTTGACACACTCATTGTTTAGGAGTGTGTTATTCAGTTGCCACGAGTTTGTGTAGTGACTTGGGCTTCATCCAAGGTTGATTTTGAGCTTTACTGTTTGTGGTCTGATAGAGTGCATGGAATTATTTCTCTATATTTTTGTATTTGTTGAGGTTTGTTTTGTGGCCCAGTATGTGGTCAACTTTTGAAAAAAATTCCATTGGGTGCTGAGTAGACAGTGTATTCTTTGGTGTTTGGGTGAAATAATTGAAAGATGTCTGTTAGGTCCATTTGATGCATGGTATCATTTAATTCAAACATCTCTGTTTATTTTTTGTCCCATTGACCTGTCTAATGGAGACAGTGGGGTATTGAAGTCCCCTAGTATTACTGAGTTGGGGTTAATCTGTGTCTTAAAGTCCTGTAGTGTTGTTTTCATGAATTTGGGTGCACCAGAATTTGGTGCATATAGGTCAAGGATTGTAATATCTTCTTGGCTAACTGTTCCTTTGATAAGAATGAAGTGACCCTCTTTATCTCTTCTAATTAGTTTTATTTTGAAGTCTATTTTGTCAGATATTAGAATTGCAACCCTTGCTTGTTTCTTAATGCCATTTGCTTGGAATATTCTTTTTTATCCTTTTACCTGAAAGTAGTGCCTGTCCTTGAAGGTGAGATGGGTTTTTTGTCAACAGAAAAGATGGATTTTATTTCTTAATTCATTCACTTAACCTGTGTCTTTTGACTGGGGAGTTCAGTCCATTGATATTTAAGATTATTATTGAAAGATGTGTATTGGTTGCCATCATTTTGATTGCTGTTTGTGTTCTCTGTGTAATTTTGTGTTTTCTAATTATACCTTTGTTTATTTTCTTTTGTTGCCCCTAGGATGTAGTTTTGTCTCTCTCTGCTCTCTGTATTGCTTCAAGTATTCTTTGAAGGACTGGTTTTGTGGACATATATTATTTCAGGCTGTTCGTGTCATGGAAGATTTTTCTTTCCCCTTCATCTACAATAGATATTTTTGCTGGGTAAAGTATTCTGGGCTGGCTTCTATTGTCATGTAGAACTGGAAATACCTTGGTTCAGGCTCTTCTGGCTTTCAATTTGCATTGATATGTCAGCTGTAATTCTGATGGGCTTTCCTTTGTATGTGACTTACTGTTTTTCTTTTGCTGCTTTCAGTATTCTCCCTTTGTTCTGTACATTTACTGTTTTTACTATAATATGTTATGGGGAGTTTTGTTTTCTGATCTTGTCTATTTGGTGTTCTGTGTGCTTCCTTTATGTGTATGGGAATGTCTTTCCTTAATTTCAGGAAATTCTCTGCTACAATCCTGTTTAAGATCTGGTCAACACCATTAACCTGAAAATCTTCTCCTTCCTCTATTCCTATGATCCATAGATTTGGTCTTTTCATGGTGTCCCACATATCTTGCATATTCCATTCTTCTGTTTTTAAATTTTCCATAGTATTTGCTTGAGTGGTCCGATTCTTCCACATTATCCTCCAGTGTTGATATTCTGTTTTCCATTTCATCCATTCTAGTGGTGAGGCTTTCCCCTGTTGTTTCAAGTTGGCTCATTGGGTTTTACATTTCCTTCTTCATTTCTGTGTGAGTTTTCTTCAATGTTTCTCTCTCTTTTGTGAATTCATTCAGAAGTTTATCCCTGTCTTCTTTTAGCTCTTTGATTTGTTTGTGTGTTCTTTAAATTCATGGAATTCCTTGATCTTGTTTATGTTGTTCTTTTAAATTCAGTGTCCTGGGTTATTTCTAGGGGATTCATCTTGTAGAACTCATCTACAGAATTGGTAGAGTTTGGAGGGGACATAGTGTTTTGGCATTCTATTTTATTATTCTTTTGTTGTGGTTTTGGCATGTGAATTTCTTTTGTTGTTTATGATTCTGATATGAGAATTAAGTTGTAGTATGCTTCTGTTTGTATTACCGGGGTGCCTACATCCTTTATTAGTTATGTAAAGCTGGTACAGGGTTCAGGCTCTCTCAAGTTTAATTTGGAGGGAACTGATGGCTTCAGATCAGCTATTCAGGAGTACCCATAGAAGCCCAATTCAGGTTCCAGTCAGGTACACTTGAGCTTCCTTCACCAAGTGGAGGCAGGATCCAGGGGCTCTCGGGCAGTCCCCTGGGTTCTCATGCCCTCTGCTAGATGGAGGCCAGAGGGAGGCCAGAACTTGGCACTCTCTGGCAGCCTCCATCCCTGCTTAATCCTTTAACCCTCAGTATTCTCTCTTCTTTCTTTAGCATGTGAAGGTGTGACCACTGGCAGTTTTCTCATCCTCCAGTTGCTGACCCCACACCTATACTCTTCTGGGCAACTCTAAGTGGTTATAAAACCATCAGAAGTAAAAAGAAAGAAAGAAATGAAGTTGGGATGGGAGTCAGTTAAGTTATATTGGGAAATCAGAGGGGAAAATTGGGAGGCAGGTATGATCATATTTAAATGTAAAATGTAATTTTTTTCTTTTTGAAGTTACCTGGTCCTTTTTATCTTGTAAAAAAAATGGTTTCGAATAGAAAAGAAAAGAAAAGAATAGAATAATGTATCCCAAATTTTTGTCTAAATGAACTTTAAGAAAAGTGCCTTGTATCATAAAAAATTCCTATCCTGTCTGCTCTAAATTAGTGTAATGAAAATGTTTAAGTTTTTTCTGCAAATTTTTCTCTATTTAAACCATAAATTACTTTAAGCTGAGAAAATGAAAAAATAAGGTACAGAAGGAATATGACTGAGCATAATAATGGCCATATGTAGAAAATCAACACCTAATGTTATACTGAATGAGAAACATCATGTTTTTGTAAGATGTGGAAGAAAACAAGAGAGTGCCCACTTTAAGCACTTTAATACAGTGATAAATATCCTAGTGTAGGATTTGTCAAGACAAAGAAATAAAATACATCTGCTCTGGAAACAATTAATTATAGTCTCCCTAATTTCAAATGACCAACATCAACACAAAAGACCGTAAGTACTAATAAATTCAGTAAACCAGAAACACAATTGTACACAAATCGCTAACATTTCTGTTATCAAATAGTGAACTCTTCTATAAAGTAATCAAGAAACAATCCCAGTGAATATTACTACTTTCAAAATAAAATACCTAGAAATAATTTTAATGATGATTAAAGAGCTCCACAATAAATATATGAAACACTGATGAAAATGGAAAATACATGTCATGGTCACAGATGAGAAGAATTAATATTATTTAAATGTCTTTAATATTCAATGCAATCTACAGATTCAATCCAATCACCCATAAAAACACTAATGTCTTCTGAACCAGGCATGGTGACACATGCCCTTAATCCCAGAATGCAGGAGGCAGAGGCAGGTGTATCTCTGTGAGTTCGAGGCCAGCCTGGTCTACATAGCGAGTTCCAGGACAGCTGGGGCTACAGGGAGACTCAGAAAGACAAAAAAAAAAAAAAAAAAAAGCTAATGTCTTCTTCAAAAAAATAGGAAACTATGCTACACTGTGTATGAACCTCAAAAAAGCCAAATAATCAATTTTCACAAAAAGGAACAAACTACACATCATATTAATGAATTTCAAAATCTAGTACAAAACTATAGTAACTGAAGGAAGATGATACTAATATAAAAACAGACACACAGAACAGAATAAAGAATCCATAAATAAATCCAGATTTATACCCTACTTCTTTTTACTCAAGGAGATAAGAACATGCACCAGGGAAAAGAGACATTATTTTCAATTTTGTTAAAACTGAACGTCCATATGCAGATTGAAACTACATCTTTAACTCTCACCCTCTCAAAACTCAACTCTAATGGACTAAAGATTTGAATGTGAAATAAGAAATTGATGCTAAAAGAGTAAAACATAGATGAAATGCCTCAAAACATTCATCTGGGCAATTTTTCAATAAGGCTAAAAAATGAGAAAAAAAATAGAGAAATGGGACTGTATAAAAATCTTCACAGAAAATGAAACAATCAACAAAGTGCTAATCTGCCAAATTGGGAAATACTGTGCTCTATGCCAGCTTAGAAAGTTAGTTACCAACAAGACAACGCCTTGAAGCAAAGGTCCTCAAAGGACTGGAAAAAGAACCTGATGAGCAGAAACACTCTGGCCAAGTGTGCTGGGTAGCTTTAGTGTCAATTTGACACACCTGGGTAGAAAGAGCCTCAATTGGTGAATTGCCTCCATTGGACTGGCCTGTGGTCATGTTTGTGGGGGCATCTTCTTGATTATTGAGTGATGTGGAGAACCCAGCCCACTGTGGGTGGTGCCACCCCTGGACAGGTGGGCCTATGTTGTATAAAAAACCAGGCTAAACGTGGGTCAGGGGAGCAAGCCAGTAAGCAGTGTTCCTCCTTGGCCTGTGCCTCCAGGTTCCTGCCCTGAGCTCCTACCTTGGGCTCCCTGACTAACTGTGAGCCAGGAGGTGTAAGACAAAATAAACCCTTTCCTCCCCAAGTTGGCATTGGTCAAAGTGTTTTGTCACAGCAATGGAGAAACAAACTAGAACATGAAGTGGTACAACTGTTGGTGTTTGGGGAAGGTGTTGTGGAAGTGTTTGGACCTTCGGGCTGGAAAAGACATTGAATGTTGCTGTGGAGCTTGGAACAGTTATGCTGAAAGGGTTGTAGACAATGGAGGCCTGGTTGTGAAGCTTCAGGGGAAGCATAGACTATCGGAGCTGTTTGATATTTTGAATTGAGAATCTGTGGGTTCTGGTCAGCTGGGGCTGAAGAATCAGCTGTGATTAAGAAGAGACCAGAGCTTGAATCCAAACCTTTGTTTTACTGGGACAATTGATGGTGGCTGAAAAATCAGCTGTAAATAACAAGAGACCAGCCATCACTGTGGTGAAATCTTCTGGGAGGTATTTCCTCAGGGTCAGTGCACAGAAGCTGTGGTACAGATGGACCCAAGCCTCCATCTCAAGCTGGAAACAGGACTTGGTAATGTATAAGAGTCCCCTGTGTGGTTCTGGTGTTGAAACTATGAAGGGGGTCACAGAGGGTAGCTGAGGCTTGGTACTCTGAGAGGCCAGGAAAGGCCACAGGTGAAATTGCAGCTTCAGTTTCAGTGAAGACCCCAGGAGTGAAGGGGTCATGGAGAGAATCTGAGGCTTTGCACCTCAAGAGGCCAGAAAAAGGCCATTGGTGAAGGTGTAGCCTCAATTCCAGTGGAGACCCCAGCTTTTTGGAGATGCCGGGACCATGAGATGACCACTAAAGACAGTAAGTGTGGAATGGATCTGGCCTGGGTCTGAGAGAGAAGCAGAGTCAGAAGTGGAGCTGTTGAAACCTTTCAGAGCCCAGAAGATTTTCCCCTTGCTCAAAAACAAAAACGAAACCAGAAATATTGAATGCTTCTTTTTTAATAATGATCATAAGAAATTTTTGAACTAATCGAAAAAGAATTGTCATATTACTAATAAAGCTTTGTCTTAGCATAACTATTCTGATTGAGAAGTCCCCCTTCTTCATTGTACAGTGAGTTCTAGGGCAAGCAGGTGGTCCTTTTCAAGGATGTACAAGGCCCAGCATGTCATCATGCAAATTGCAGTTGGAGTGTGACATTAGTTGAAATTGAAAATGCTGTGTCCATTATGGTCCTTAAAGTATAATGGAAGCTGATTGGAAGCACCATGGATATTTGAAACTGTACCACTGGGTGGCACTTCTATTTATTTCATATGGCTCATGATATCTTAATTTTGCCTACAGCCTGGTCCTGAAAGCAGAGCTTGCAGGCAGGAGATGACTTCTCAGGGGGAATGGAGCAGTAACCAAGTCTGTAGGGATTTACAAGCAAAAAGCTCTTAGCCTGAATTCCTATTTGACATTTAGGGGTCTAGAGAAGGTTCATTCACTGGCTCCTATAGGCTCAAGGCCATACCATAATGCAAAATGCATTTAGTTCAATATTAAAAATCCACATAGTCTTTAACAGTCTTGACATTCAAAAATCTTAGAGTTCAAAGTCTTCTGGGACTCAAAGCATTCTCATAACTGCAAGCCCCTGTAAAATCAAAAGACAAATTACATATTCCCAACACACAATGAAAAAAAATACACATTCCCATTCTAAAAGGGAGGAATGAGGGCATAATGAGTAAATATCAGACCAAAGCAAGAGCAAAAATCAGTAGAAAAAAATACCAAATCCAGTAGCTCCTTGTCTGATAACTGAGACTTAACTTCCAAAGGTCTTAGATGGCTAAGCCCCTTTGGCTTTCCTGCTTGTAATATGCATCTCTCTCTTGGGCTAGCATCACTCCCTTTGGCAGATGTTTCACAGCTCTGATATCTCCAGCATTTGGGGGTCTCCATTGCCAACCATGCTTTACCTTCGTAGATTTATTCAATGGCCTCTCAGGGCCTCTTAGCTTATCAGAGCATTCTTTGTGCAGGGACTCCAATGCTACAAGCTGCCTGGACTTCTAAGCTCTCTGAAATCAATGATGAAGAACTTCATTCTTTTATCTTTCATGCCTCTAAAACCTGAAGGATATTGTGAAGTTCAGCTTCCAGTTAGGGATGGACATTCGCCTTTTTCATGCACATTATGAGCAGCTTTTTTATTTTGCAGTTTTCCAGGAGCAGGAAACTCCTTAGGATTTTGCTTTTCACAAGAAAGCTTAGCTCGGTGGTGCCTTGCCCTGAAAGTAATTCTTCCATTGTTGAAGTACAAATATGGAGGCCTCACTTTAATGACTCCAACTTCCTTATCAAAGAGAGCCTCTCCTTCAGCACATGCCTTAGCTCCAACATTATTGAACTTCCTAGTATTCTTTTTCGATCCAAACTGTATAATTTCTGCTTCTTTCTGCCCCACTTGCTCTTTTTCATTGTAGATCTGCATAATATTCATGATCAGGTTGTCTTGAAATTTCCCCCACCAAAGAGATAAGGCTATAACTTTTCAATTTAATCTTGGGGAAATTCTTAGGCCTAGAGCAGACTAGTAAAATGCTTTGCCAAATATCCCAGTTGCCATTTAAGTTTTTATTTTCCCTCTGGAACTACATTCTCAATATTACTTTCTTCCAAGATACTACTAGAATGGCCTATTAAGATCTGCTGAGAGCATTCAACTGCCTTTCTAGTCCAAACTCCCAAAATCCTCCACATTTCCCCCAAAACCCACATGACCAAATTCTTCACAGCAACAGCCTACTCTGGTACCAACTTCTGTATTTGTTATTGTGGTAATAAAACACAACCCAGAGAACTTGTAGAGGGAAGAGTTTATTTGGCTTATGGCTCAAGAGAGTGAAAGTCCATCATAGTGGGTAGGCATAACAGCAAAGGTGGCTGGAGAAGAAAGCTGAGCATTCACGTCTTCAAACGGGAACTAGAAATTCCACAAGGTAAAGGCAGTCCCCAGTGATGTGCTTTCTCCCACATGGCCACATCTCCTAAAGATTCCATGACCCGCCCCAAAGAATGCCATGAACTGGAGACCAAGTGTCCAAATATTGGACCCTAATGAGAACATTTTCATTCAGACTGTCACAGAAGGAATGTATCTGATAAAGCCAAACCTTTTCTGGAGGAGAGTACATACCCAGTTGGCAACACATTTCTTAGCCAATGGTCATTCATTCTCTCCAAACCATTTAAATTTAAAGGTAATATGTAAAGAAAAGGTAGTAGAAGGGCTTGTCATATACATTTCCCTCTGTTAAAATAAAGACCAGTAAACAAGCAAATAAACAGAAAGCAAAAGCTTTCAGCACTTCATTTTAATTATAAACACATACAAAAATATTCAAACTAAGAAGCAAATAAATTATAATAGCAACAATGGTAATAACTTATTTTTTTATTATCCTTATTTTCCTATGCCTCTGAGCCCCATCTTTTAGTAGGCAACTAGATGGGAGTTTAGTATTTGTGTGGATAGCCCATTTCTCTGGCTGGGCAGGCAATGCCCAGCCCTGCTTGGGCCCTTAGGAACCATGAGCTATATCTGCCATCTGTAGGAAGTAAACCAGGGCCAAAACAGGACTCTGACACATTCTTGGGAACCCTCATAGCATAGTCCTCCTTGACTGCATAATCAAGACCCATAATATTTACACAGCTTCTCTGAGCGATTCAGTGGAAGCTCTGCTCTCTGGTGTGGGATCATCTATGGACCTCTAGTGGCCTTATGGATTTACCATACCTTATTTCGATAGTTATTTATAGGTTTGACTTCCATGTTATTGCACATATGGCATATACTAAAAAAGAGCAGTTTGTTATAGATTAGCCTAAAATGCACTTCCTCTGATTGTCAAGTCATGAACCATTGCTGAAAATAAGTGGACTAAGTGAATAGATCATAACATGTCTGTTGAGATAATAAAAGTTGTTTTGTTGAAGAAAGAGGTGTGTGCAAAATACTTGATTCAATGTACTCCTTATCTGGGAGACTTTTCCGCAATGTCTGGCATGGTACAACATCTGTGTTAGGGAGTGATGAGGCTAGTATTCGGAGGTAGAACTTCTTGTTGAGTATTTCATACATGAGTAGTGTATATCATTTATAACCTTCCTTCTCCCCCTCCAACTCATCCTATGTATACCCCCTCTTCCCAGTTCCCTCTTGAATTCTTGACTGTGTCTTCCAAAATTATTATTGTTATAAATACATATATACATCCTACTTGAGTCCATTTAGTGTTACTCATATGTACAGATGTTTAGGGTAGACTACTTGGGATTGTATAACCTATCGAGAAGCTCATTCCTAGAGAAAACTGATTTTCCATCTCTTAGCAGTCATTGATTGCTTATAGTTCTTCATCTAGGGGTGGAGCTTTGTTAAATTTCCCCCAAACAGATAGGCATGTTGACTTGTGTTGTCATTATACAGGTCTTGTTTAGGCAACGATATTGTTGAGATTTCAGGGTACTGCATCCCTACCATGTCTAGAAGACACCATCTCACAGCAGCCATCCTGCTTGTCTGGCTCTTACAATCTTTCCATATCTGCTTCTGTAATGTTCTCTTAGGTGTACAGGTTGCACTGTAGATGTACCAATTGAAAGTGGGCACACCACAGGCATTTACTCTCTCCATTTTAACCAGTTGTGAACCTCTGTAATTGCATCTGTCTGTAAAAGAGGTTTATTAAATGAGGGATGAGAGCTACACTTATTTATGGGTATAAGAATAAGCATTTAGAATACAGTTAAGAAATTACATTTTTTTTTTAGCAAAATTGCTGCAGTACGTTCTCCTCTAAGATCCCCGATTTCTCTAACCACAAGTAGTTGGCTAGCTATACAGTAAGAGGCATAAACTCCCTCCTATCAAGTGGGCCTTAAGCCCAACTAGACACTGGGATAAAAGTGCCACTATTATACATTCAGGGTTATTTTGTTGGGCTGGTCATTGTTATAGTTTATAGACTCTTCAGGTAGATAGGACTATTGGTTGGTTTTCTCCCTTGGCAGCCTGCATAACATCTTCTGACACTATGAGAGCTAGTCCTCAGAGACTAGTCAGTTCTAGGTACATTGCTCCAAGTCCTGTGTATAAAATGTGTGGTGTCTTCAGTGTAGGTCTTACCTTTATGTTATGTGCGGCAACTGAGGACAAAGGTAATAGCCTACATTGTTTCATGAGTCCCTTGAATACTGACCCCCTACCAACAACTTTAAAGGAGGTTTGTTTGGTCAATGACTTAGACTCCATCCACCTGTACTGTCTCCACATTCCAAAGCCTAGATGGAGTTATATAGCTTGTATATGAGTCCAACTATGAGTGACCCAAACCTGTATCATTTCCACATGCCCAGACCTAGCTCAGGGCATGCAACTTGTGAACCAGCCCAGGCAGGTGATATAGTCACTGATGAGTACTCCATGTAGATAACTGCACACACATACACATGTAAATAACCCTGGCTAAACTCAGTGGGTCACAAAACAAAAACAAACAAAATAACATAAAAGCTAGAGAAAGAATTGCAAGGAGAGGGGGGTTGATAAGGTAAGAGAGAGATGAGCATGTGGATGTGTCATCACATATATGAAATTGTCAAGGAAAAATTTAAAACACAAAATAATAAACAATATGCAGAATTAACAAAGACTTGTTTCTTTAAAAAAGATTAACAAGGTTTACTAACCCTTGGCCAATTTAGCCAAAAGAAAAATAGAGAATATCTACATTAATAAAATTCAAAATGAAAATGAAATGGTTATAACAGATGCCAATGAAATCCAGAAGATCAATGAATAATTTGCAAGCTTATATTCTAATTCATTGGAAAATCTAGAAGAAAGGGATAAATTTCTAAATGCATATGACCTACTGAAATTAAAGTCAGAGGATATAAACAACCTAAGTAGACCTATAGTAAACATAGAGTTTGAAATAGTAATTGAAGTGTGGTTGGATGGATGGATTTACTGCTGAATTGTACCAAACATTCCTTTATATGTAACTTGTTTTTCTATTACAGCTTTCAGTATTCTCTCTGTTTTTCACTTTTATTGTTTTTACTATAATATGCTATGTGGAGTTCCTGTTCTGATCCTGTCTATTTGGCATTCTGTGCGCTTCTTGTATCTGTATGGGTATGTATTTCCTTAATTTGAGGAAATTTTCTTCTATGACCATGTTGAAGATCTGGTCAATGCTACTGACCTGAGATTCTTCTCTTTTCTCTATGGATATGATGTGTAAATTTGGTCTTTTCATGGTGTCCCACATCCTAATATTTCATTTCTGTGTTTTTAATATTTTTTCATATTATTTGCTTGAGTGGTTCAACTCTTCAACTTTATTACCCAGTCTTGATATTCTGTTTTCCATTTCATTCATTCTGTTAGTGAGGCTTTTTTCCTGTCATTTCTAACTGTCTTACTGAGTTTTTCAACTGCATATTCATTTCAGTCAGAATTTTCTTCAATATTTCTATCTCTTTTATGAATTCACTATTCAAATCCTGAGTTGTCTTTGTCATTTTATTCATCTGTATATTTGGATTTTCTTTAGGTACAATCAGGAATTTATTCCTATCCTCTTTGAATTCTTGTAGTTGTTCGTGTGTTCTTTAAATTTATTGAATTTTTAAAGTTATGATTGTTCTTTTAAATTTTGTGTCCTGGATTCCTCTAGGTGGAATTTGATGGGGACATATTATTTTGATTTCTTATATATATTTTTAATTGTGGTCTGTGCATGTGAATTTCTTTTTTGCTTGTGTCTGATATGAAATTCAGGCCCACCTTTGTTGAGGTGGAGTTTGATTCTGTTTATACTGTTGATGTAGCTTGGTTGCTTTCTGATAAATAGTTACTTGGCATGGACTTCAAGTTCTCTGTTTTGACTTTTTTATTGAAGGGACTGAATGGATCCAGCAGACTGGTCAAGAGTTCTTGAGGAGGGCAAAGGAGCCTAGGCCCAAGTCAGAATGATGGGAGTCAGCTGGACCAGTTCTAACTAGCTAAGCAGAGGTGTAAGAAGTCAATCAACTGGGTCTGGTCCCTAAGCAAGGGAATAGTGATGGGTATACCAGGACCTGGATAACCTATGTAACATCACTGTAATATTTCCTTTGGCATATTAGAGTGTTTCCTTGAAATTCATGGATGGATACAAGGAACTAAAAAAATGGGTCTGGAGATATTGGCCAGTGGTAGAGCACTTGTCTAACACTCATGAGGCCCTAGGTTCAAATACCATACTATCTCCCTTCTGTTAAAAATATCTCATGATTGGCATATAATTTAAAAAATGCCTCTTTATAGATGCTAACCCTGTGAATTCAGTTAAAAAGAAGGAGTCTGTTTTCTTTCAGCTGTATTCTCCTTTCTTGGGAGCAACAGCCAGCTAAATATTGGAAGAAGGAATGCTGACAGCAACTGACTTGTAATGGTCCAGTAACACTTGTTACTCAAATAAGAATCCATTTTTGTCCAGTTTAAGGTGAGATTTATAATACTAACATAAAATCAATCAAGGATAGTAGGTCCTGGTCACAGTAACATCTTTGACTGGTGTCTTAAAGGACACTATAGATTTTTACATCCAGTAACAGATGGAGGTTTATACTTACTGAGGTATTTGGATGCACTTCATACCATTTGTCACTTAAATTACACCGAACATAGTTCAGATATATGACCATACCAAACACGTGGAACCTAGAAAACAGTGTAGTTCTATACAAGAATGGAGAAATACTTTTGATAATGAGCTATAAAATAGTATGGAAATGACACACGTGGGATAAAATGTATGTACTCTCTCTCTAGCCATTCCAATGTATGCATAGATGTAGGAAAACAGGGTATGATAGGGCCTGTGACCCTGGAGGCTGCTTTCTAGCTGTAACTATTTGTACTCACTGATGGTGTTTGGTTGGTTGCAGCTTATATTCTGGGAAAGGCATGTATACAGCATCCAGATTCGAACTGCAAGACTAACATGCCTCCATACAAATGATTGAGCTGACCTCCTGTGAAACTTAGTCTTGAATGTCTTTGTTGTGAATAAGTTGTTCCTGTCTAAGCTCATATGTAATATATCATAAATTCCAAATTCCAAATTATGGAAGTAAAATCAGCCCTGAGATCATTTTAATCTTTCCTCCACATACTCTCATTAAATAAGATATTAAGGGACTGGAGAGATGGCTCCATGGTTAAGAGTAAATACTTGTAGAGAACCCAAGTTCAGTTCCGAGAACCCATGTTGGGTCATTCAACACTGCCTATAACTCCAGCTCCAAGGGATCCTATGACCTCCACAGGCATCTGCACTTATGTGCACATATTTACTGTATTAGTCAGGGTTCTCCAAAGAAACAGAAACAGCAGAATGAATATGTATGTATAGAGATTTATCAGCTTAGCTCACAGGATAGAGTCTGAGTAGTCCAACAATGGCTGCACTACATTGGAGAGGCTGAGAAACCATACTTGCTCAGTCCACAAGGCTGGATGTCTCAGTAATCCCAATCTGGCACTGAAGGTCTGACTAATTCCAAAAGATCAGCTAGTCTTCAGTCTACAGCAGCAAGATGAACTCACCAGTGAGAGAGAAAGCAAGCGGCAAGAAGCCTGGTGTTCTCCTCTGCCTTGGTTTTTTATACAGCTGCCATCAGAAGGTAACACCCACATTTAGCGTGTGTCTTCCAGCTTCAGATGATCCAGTCAAGAAGATCTTTTTCATTTCAGTTAATCCCAGATCCAGTCAAGTTGACACGCAGGATTAGCCATCACAAGTCCACCCCTTGTCAACTTGACACCCAATAGCATCTCTCTATGTCATGCTTAATTTTCAAATGAAAACAATGTTGAGGTCATAATTTCACCTAACATGATATAACTATCCCATCATACAATGACCAATGCATTATATATCTTAGAGTAGGTGATAAGGTTTTTGATGAATGCTTGTCCTTTCGTGTCTCATAACCCAATATAATATATAGGTTCACAACACTTAACCACTTAACACTTATCTCAATTACACATT
>NW_008345222.1:461563-463294 GCF_000622305.1 Nannospalax galili
CAAAAGTCGCCCTAAGGAATCTCCTGCCTTCCAGATATAATCTTCATTACCTCCATTGTGGAGAACCTGTCCAATTTCACCCTGGTAGTCTGGGCCAATCACCCCTCCTAATACTGTTATTCCTTTCTTAGCCTACTGACTTAAAGGCATCAGAAGCCCAAAGTGTCCAGGGGGAAGTCTTACCTTCCAGTTCAATGGAACATCTGTTGTCTCTCCTGGCAGAGGCACTCCCACCTCTGGAACCAAAACATCCAAGCCAGTAGAGTGCAAAGTTGAGGGTACAGGAGGCAAAAATTTTCATAGTGGGTTACCAGGGGTGATAGTGAGTGGAATCATTCCCACTTCCACCCCTTGATTCCTGGACCCATGAATCCTGGCTACAGGAGAACCTGTACCATATATTGGATGCTGATTCAAAGCATACACTGTCTTCTGGAGGATGCTGCCCCAGCCCTTCAGGCTATTGCCACCTAATTGGCACTGTAACTGTGTCTTTAAGAGACCATTCCATCGTTCTATCAAGCCAGCTGCTTCAGGATAGTGGAGAACACCGTAAGATCAGTGGATTCCATGACCATGGGCCACTGTCACACTTCTTTGTCTGTGAAGTGAGTTCCCTGGTCAGAAGCGATGCTGTGTGGAATACCATGATGGTGGATAAGGCATTCTGTAAGTCCCTGGATTGTAGTTTTGGCAGAAGCATTACATGCAGGAAAGGCAAATCCCTAACCAGAATAAACAAATCCATAACCAGAACCAAAACGCTGTTCCCTCCAAGATGGAAGTGGTCCAATGTAGTCAACCTGCCACCAGGTTGCAGGCTGGTCACCACGGGGTACAGTGCCATGTCGGGGGCTCCGTGTTGGTCTCTGCTTTTGGCAGATCTGGCACTCAGCAGCAGCTACAGCCAGGTCAGCTTTCGTGAGTGGGAGTCCATGCTGTCGAGTCCATGCATAACCTCCATCTCTGCCACCATGGCCACTTTGTTCATGGGCCCACTGAGCAATGACAGGAATAGCTGAAGAAAGAGGCTGACAGTCCACAGAGCAGGTCATCTGATCTACTTGATTATTAAACTCATCTTCTGCTGAAGCCAATTTTTGATAAGCATTTACATGAGACACAAGTATGTTCACATCCATTGCCCATTTGGAGAGATCCATCCACATACTTCTTCCCCAAATGTCTTTCTGACCAATTTTCCGAACATGCTCCTTCCAAGTCCCTGACCATCCAGCCAAACCATTGGCTACAGCCCATGAATCAGTATATAATTGCACTTCTGGCCATTTCTCCTTCCAAGCAAAATGCACTGCCCGAAGTTCTGCCCACTGTGAAGACTTTCCTTCCCCAGTGTCCTTCAAGGTTGTTCCAGAAATTGGCTGTAATGCTGCAGCCATTCACTTCTGAGTAGTGCCTACATCGCATGCAGAACCATCTGTAAACCAAGCCCTAGTCTTCTCTTCCTCAGTCAACCAATCATAGGGCACACCCCATGAAGCCATAGGTGCATGCTTGAGAACAGGAGGCATCGTAACAGGAGTAGGAACCATAGGCATTTGGGCAACTTCTTCATGTAACTTGCTTGTGCCCTCTGGGCCTGCTCGAGTCCGATTACATATATACCACTTCCATTTGATACTGGATTGTTGCTGTGCATGGACTATTTTATGGCTTGGAGGGTCAGATAACACCCAGCTCATGATGGGCATCTCTGGTCACATGGTGACT
>NW_008345222.1:464436-465233 GCF_000622305.1 Nannospalax galili
TGACCCATCTGTCTTCTGCACAGGGTAAATAATAGAGTTAAAGGGAGATGCGGTGGGAATCATCACCCCTGCATCTTTCAAATCCTTGATGGTTGCACTAATTTCTGCAATCCCTCCAGGGATGCGATACTGTTTTTGGTTCACTATTTTCCCTGGCAGAGGCAATTCCAGTGGTTTTCATTTGGCCTTTCCAACCATAATAGCCCTCACTCCACAGGTCAGGGAACCAATGTGGGGAATCTGCCAATTCCTGAGTATACCTATCCCAATTATACATTCTGGTACTGGGGAAATAAGATGAGTTTGGGGACCCAATGTACCCACTGTCAGTCAGACTTCAATCAAAACTCCATTTATCACCTGACCTCCATAAGCCCCTACTTTAACTGGAGGGCCACAGTGCTTTCTAGGATCTTCCGGATTCAGTGTCTACTCAGAACCAGTATCCAATAGGCCACGGAATGCCTGATTATTCCCTTGCCCCCAATGTACAGTTACTCTAGTAAAAGGCTGCAGGTCCCTCTGGGGAAGGATAGGTGAGAGGCAAACAGCAAAACTCTTTGGTACTGTGACAAAGTCCTTCCTCAAGGGCACCCGGCCTTCCCTTCATTCAAGGGGTTCTGGGTCTGTAAACTGTCTCAAGTCTGGAAATTGGTTGACTGAGCAAGATTCTCTATCACTGTCATTCGTCCTAGAGCTTTTCTGCGTATACAGATCAAATAAAAACTTAGTAGGCTTCTTATGTATGTGGTCCCTGGAAACACCATGATTGATTAGCCAGTACCACAGGTCCATTC